>NC_059218.1:29798817-30021317 GCF_020615455.1 Coregonus clupeaformis | reverse complement strand
GCATGGGGAATGTGGCTGACAGCACAGCTCCCCAACCCTTCTTTACACACACACACACACACACACACACACACACACACACACACACACACACACACACACACACACACACACACACACACACACACACACACACACACACATATACATGCACGCTTGCACACACACTCATACACACACGCACACACACACATATACACGTCTCCCTGTCCTTGGAAATCAGAGGGGTTTGGGACAGCGGCTGGGGAGCATCCTGGTAGAGCGGTCGCTCAGCGTGGATCAGTGTGTTCAGTGTTGGTTAATGAGTGGTCTGAAATCTGAAACACACTGCCTACAGAGCCAGAGCTGGGAGAAAATACTACTCTCTTTCTCTCTCATCAGATAACATATGACAGGAGACAATGATTGTCATCAGTTCCAAGAGATATGTTAGAGGAAGTGCCTAAACAGTATTTATAAAGAAACTTATACAATCCTGAACAAAGTCTTGCAAGGTGATGGCCGTGTTTGTAGCCTGCGCACCATAAGACCATGTCAGTACATATAAAGACATTTGATTTAAATGTCCAAAAGCATGTAGAGACAAATCTGGGGAGATGACAGATCTTAACTAGGAGGGTAAATCTAAGAACAGAATGCTTGTCACACTGACCATTCATGTGACCATGGACTAGATCTAGCTAACGACTTTCCTTTTCTACCAAGGTGGAGGGCACTCAGGGCAGGGCGTCTCAGGGCAAAGTGAACCTCCGCTAAATCCTGCCTGCTCCTGAGGGGGCACATTTTAAAAACCATGACTTTGTAGAAACGGGTTCAGATAGGTTCAGAAGAGACTAGTTCCTAGCACAATTCTCAACTCTTCACAAGCTACATTTTCTTCATTATATAAGTTACCGTGTTTTTTTACCAGGGCTTATTTTCTAGGGAAATCCATTAAGTTGTCAGTTGTTGAGAAGGTGGGGGGTGGAGGGATGGGGGATACAAGGCTTACCTGTCTCATTTTAGTGCTGAGCCATGCTCTTTTCTATACAGCCAATCACATTACCAGCACTAAGAGAGCCTTTGTTGGAGGCTGTGTTCTCTCCAGCTCAACAATAGCCCATGGAGCATTTAAGACTAACAAGTTAATAATGTAACACAATCTACAGCACCACAAGAAATTATGTTTTGTGTTAACAGAGCCATTTCTCACACACACACACACACACACAGACACACACACACACACACACACACACACACACACACTATAAAAAACTATCCCATACGGTACAACATGCATACACACACAGCACAGAAAGCACTAATGCACCTCCACTGTTCCCTTGTTGCCATATTTTTTTGAACACACCTGTCTACTGTAATCATGGCATGCCACTCAGGGTTTTCCTTTAAAAGCCCAGTGAAAAAACACAGTACACCTATACACAAAACAATATCTTGGCCTTCAACTCTGCCATCCTGATGGGGACACTGACCTTTGTCATTCTATTGAGCGAGCCGTCCCTCCAAATAAGACAATAGAGTTTGAAGGGGGCTTTTAATATCGACGTGATGGCTTGTTCCTCCAAGGACTCCCACTGACCTCTGCCACTCCGGACTAACCCAAAACACAATAACTTGGAGCGGACACACGCACGCATGCGCACACACACAGGCACGCACACACACACTCACACACACAAACACACAGGCGGAGACTATCCAACACAAACCCAAAGAGACATTGACACAGAGAGTGACCCTGAGAAGGAGGCAGGGGATGCTTCCAGGAGGGTCTCTCTCTGATCTCACGATCCATGGCAATCAGCTCTCCTTTCATTCTCTAGGATTCTCTCGAAGAATATCTGAACACAGAATCTGATAGAGATATAGTAACAGAGCAACACATGCTCTCGGCTGATCATTCTATTATTCACTACAATACTTCAGCTTGTTTTACTACAATAACACATTGACATTTATCTAATCTATTTCATGACTGTATTTTAGCCTTTCACATAAAAATGGTGAACAGAGCACTGGGAAATGTACTGTATCAACAGACGGCCAATGGGATCTGGATGGGAAACAGTGAAATGATGAGCTTTGGCTCTCATCTGGAAGGCTGGGTTGGGAGATGAATCTAAAACAACATTCTCTGTTTGCACCACAACCCTTCGTATGAATAAGTGGGCTGTAAGACATGAGAAATGAGCAACTGAAGCATGATAAATTATGTGCATAGAACATGCTGTCCTGGCTTTCTAGTTGTGTGTGTGTGTGTGTGTGTGTGTGTGTGTGTGTGTGTGTGTGTGTGAGTGTGTGTGTGGTGTGTGGTGTGTGTGTGTGTGTGTGTGTGTGTGTGTGTGTGTGTGTGTGTGTGTGTGTGTGTGTGTGTGTCAATGTCCATAGCAACTCTGTGGCATGGCCTCTCTGTGTAAAAGCACTCTAGCTGTGCTCTGCTCTGGGCCTCAGACATGCCAACGAAGAGACCAGGGAGACCACTAGAGCGAAAGTGAGACCACAACCAACATTAGCCTGACCGTGGTGCAAAGCAGCCTGGGCAGAGACACACAAGGTCGAACCGCTCCAAAATCACGGCTAAAACAACAGTGGAAAAAGAGAAGAGGAGGAAGCAACAAAATGGCCACAGAGAGGTGAGCGAGGTATAGGGCCTCTGGGCTGTCCCCTCCTCTCTTCTTCAATGGTCCATCCCCTGTTCCTCCTAGTCTCTGTTCTCTGTCTCCTCCTCTATTTTCCCTCTCCCTCTAGAAAACATGGCTAAGCTTTCTGAGGTCTCCAGCGGTGCCAGACTCCAGTTGTCTTTGGACTTCCCCTGTGCTGTGGGGTCTGTGTAACAAGTCTCCCCGTTCACCACCATCCCACCACTACTATAATATGACCGCTGTCAGATAGACTGGCTGGATTTCCATTGAGCCTGCTGGCCCAGAGGTCATTGAGGTGACGCAGTAGAGCTGGGATGATAAACCGAAAATTACCGACACCGACATTGCCTTCCTCTAACTGAAGCATTTTGCTTATGTCGGTAATTTTCTGTGATTTTGTTACCATTATTATTACTTGGAGGGGGGTTGGGGGGGGAGGACTCAGTCGTGGACCTCAACTTACTGTTGAGAGTTAGAATAGTAGAATACACAAGGTGCAATTGCAAAATGTGGTTGTGCATCAGCAGTTTTTGTCTTGTTTTGTCAGTCACTGACAGCCACTCAATTAGCCCATTTCAGCAAAAATACATGTGATTGTTAAGTTAGTCTAGCCAGCTATCTAAACTTACTAATCATGGTTGAATTACCACCCGGAGGACCCCTGCAAACATTTCTCTCCACCCTATGGCAAAATGTGTAGAATTGAAGGAAATTAGCTGTAAAATAGGTGGGCCTGCAACCACATTTAATGTATGGCCCCCAAAAGGCTAGGGCCGGCTTTGACTGCATGTATGGATGTGGGTACGCAGACAGGTTTCTTGGCAATTTCTCGCATGGAATAGCCTTCATTTCTCAGAACAAGAATAGACTGACGAGTTTCAGAAGAAAGTTATTTGTTTCTGGCCATTTTGAGCCTGTATTGCTGATTCTCCAGATACTCAACTAGTCTCAAGAAGGCCAGTTGTATTGCTTCTTTAATCAGCACCACAGTTTTCAGCTGTGCTAACATAATTGCAAAAGGGTTTTCTAATGATCAATTAGCCTTTTAAAATGATAAACTTGGAATAGCAAACACAACGTGCCATTGGAACACAGGACTGATGTTGCTGATAATGGGCGTCTGTATTCCATTACAATAGCAACATGAACAATGAACAACATGAACAATGTCTACACTGTATTTCTGATCAATTTGATGTTATTTTAATGGACAACAAATTGCTTTTCTTTCGAAAACAAGGACAAATTTAAGTGACCCCAAACTTTTGAACGGTAGTGTCACTCTCCTTATTGGTAAAATAGCCCTTACACAGCCTGGAGGTGTGTTGGGTCATTGTCCTGTTGAAAAACAAATGACAGACCCACTAAGCCCACTTCTCACAAAGACACGGCGGTTGGAACCAAAAATCTCCAATTTGGACTCAGGACCAAAGGACAATTTTCCACCGGTCTAATGTCCATTGCTCGGGTTTCTTGGCCCAAGCAAGTCTCTTTTTTTTATTGGTGTCCTTTAGTAGTAGTTTCTTTGCAGCAATTCGATCATGAAGGCCTGATTCACACAGTCTCTTCTGAACAGTTGATGTTGAGATGTGTCTGTTACTTGAACTCTGTGAAGCATTTATTGGGCTGCAATTTATGAGGCTGGTAACTCTAATGAACTTATCCTCTGCAGCAGAGGTAACTCTGGGTCTTCCATTCCTGTGGCGGTCCTCATGAGAGCCAGTTTCATCATAGCGCTTGATGGTTTTTGCGACTGCACTTGAAGTAACTTTCAAAGTTCTTGAAATGTTCCATATTGACTGACCTTCATGTCTTAAAGTAATGATGGACTGTCGTTTCTCTTTGCTTATTTGAGCTGTTCTTGCCATAATATGGCTATCCTCTGTATACACCCCCTACCTTGTCACAACACAACTAATTGGCTCAAACGAATTAAGAAGGAAAGAAATTCCACAAATTAACTTTTAACAAGGCACACCTGGTAATTGAAATGAATTCCAGGTGACTACCTCATGAAGCTGGTTGAGAGAATGCCAAGAGTGTGCAAAGCTGTCATCAAGGCAAACGGTGGCTATTTGAAGAATCTCAAATATAAAATATATTTAGATTTGTTTAACACTTTTTTGGTTACTATATGATTCCATATGTGTTATTTCATAGTTTTGATGTCTTCACTATTATTCTACAATGTAAAAAATAATAATATAATATAATATAGCCTATAGACCAGTATGCAAATTCTCTGAACAGCCAAAAATCTATCTGATAATTCTGGATCATATTTTGACGTTGCACATCAAAATACAGTATCAATCATGTATTTCCTGGATATAGGCTACCATCTCAGTTGTCTGACTTGGCACTGGAAAAAAATTGTCTAGAGCCCTGCCGCTTGTAATGTAAAGTAACTGTCCATTAAAACATTTGTTGTTATCGAGCAAAATAGTTACATTTATCGCAATGTGACTTTTTGTCCATGACACAGTGACATGGAATTTTGTCATTAATATTACAAGGGTCCTGGTTAGAGGGAGTCATCTTGGTTCAGTCAGACCACTGTATCAGTAATGCTCCAGAGCCCCAACACAGTCCACTGATCTCTCTGTAGGATCACTGGATTGGGACATATCTGCCTTCCTTCACAAGAGCCCGGCACACTACACTCTAGTTTCTAGACTATCCTCCATAGTAGCCACCAGTCAGACGATACTTTGCTATGAGCCATCAAAACATCAACCTTGTCCATCTACATGCTTAGTCTCCTTAGAGCAGGCCTACCTACAGACCTCACTTTACAAGCCCTGAAATGTGCCCTGCAGTGGCCCTGGACATTCTCTCTCTGATCCTAGACTAACTCTCCACTGTTCCAGCCGCCAGCCTCAGCTCGCTCGTCTGTCCCTCCCTCCCTCATCAGCACCAGCCCCCTTCGCTCCCAGACAGCTCAAGCCCCCTCTGCTATCAGACAGCTCCAGCCTCCTTCGCTCCTAGACAGCTCCAGCCCCCTTCGTTCCCAGACAGCTCCAGCCCCCTCTGCTTCCAGACAGCTCCAGCTCCCATCAGAGCCCAGACAGCTCCAGCGCCTACGACACAATTGATTTAGCCTTTTGAAATACGCCTACCTGTTGGTGGAGGATTTACATCAGCCCAATGGGAGGTCATTTGTTTAATGCCACTCTCTGAAGGAGGGAGAGGGAAAGATGGAGAGCCATTAAGTTAATGCATTTCTCTCCCCTGCTATTGTCCTCCCAACTAGAAGGCCCTAGAGCACCGTACAGTAGCACTGTAACTAGCTGCAAACGTTCCCTCTCTGAATACAGCGCCGACTGGAAAGGGCAAGTGTCTTGTAACTGTAGTGCTGCCATACAGGACCATGAACACCTAATTGATACTGACTGCAGCATTGACCACAACCTGAAACATTGACCAATCTAACCATGATCAAGGACATGATGACAAGGCAGGTTTCTGTCTTAAGCCATTAAATGGTACATTAGCCTACCTGAGAGAAAGGAGGGATGGGGGGGAGATACAGTCAGTGCTATTGGAGAGGCAGCAGATAGAACTGAACATAAAATAAATATTGCAGAGTTATGAGATCACTGACCCACATGCTGGTTAGATTACTTTTTTTTCCTCTCCTGTCTTTCTCTTCTCCCTGTCCCTCTCTCTCTTTCTTTTTCGCCAGGGAGGGAAAATAGAAGTCAGTGAATGCTTGTTTTTCTCTGGAAATTGAAGCCCTGTATCATGATCAGCCGGAGCCCACTCGAGGAAATAGGATTTGTCAAACACACGGGGCGCTAAGTGTATGTGATGCCCGCCAGCCGAGGAGGCGCTAGCACACCGTCCGTCATGTTCAGCTGCTGGACTGAGCCTTTAATACACACTCTTCTGATTGTTTATTCATTGTTTTCTTGCTGTGCTTCTCTTGGTGTTGTATATCAGAAGGCAGAGTAGATAGATATCATAGTTGTTTTTCTGTCTCAGTGACAGTTGAGTTTCTCAGATGAACATGGTTATTTGCTCCCATTCCATCTGTTCTGGGCTGAGATGACTTGTGTTTGTGCCTAAGGGCTCAATTCAATCTGTATCGCTGAAGGTCAGCGTTACAGCATGATTGAAATTTAAAGGCCATGTTTCCGCATTAGCATAGACTGCATTCATTCACGGTAAACGCTACAAATCTCGGCTCAATCGGAAATTACTTTTACAATTCGATCGTGCAATCTGTAACGTTTCAGTGACACAGATGGAATAGAGCCCTTTGTGTTCTAATGGAAGACAGGGTAACAGTGCCTGTGGCTCTTTAAAGGGTCCTAGGAAATTCTTTGTATAGGGAAACATGTCAAATTTTAAACACAGACACACACAAACACACCAATGAAACCATGAATAAAAATCCTCATGTTGACTTGTTGGTTCTCTAGATCCCAGTCACACCCACACAGGGCGTGGTGTACAATCAGGAAGAAGAGTAGGGGACATAACCATCAGAGGAGGTTGTTTCACATTTACGCCACAGCCCTTTAACTGCCACAATACCCCTACTGTTTTGTTACCATAGCTACTGGTGAGACAGGATCCTCTCCCTGTACCTCTCCCCACGTTTCCAAGTTCATCAAATGTAATAGCCCAGAGTCCAAGATGAAAAAGAAAAACACTTGACACACTCCAATATTTGCTGTTCCTATCTGTCTCCCTCCAGCAGCCCCTTACCCCTCTGGTCTCTGCTACCACTTGACTTTTATGTCTGCCCATTCAGCTCCACTGATGTTGCTGCTGCTCGCGCTGCAGTTTGTTTTGAATACTCAGGCACTTGTGGCAGGTACTGGTTAACCTTAGATTTCCTTCCTCCTGTGGCTGTAGAAGCAGGAGCTTTAGGAAGCTGGAAAGGCAAGCATCTGAAAGTGATTTGTAAGTTAAATACTGGAGATAACAGTTGGACCTGAAGGGGAGTTTGGGGATGTTTTAGATACAGTATGGGGAAGCCAGGAGGGAAAAGAAAGGTAGACCTAAATATGGAGAACCTTTTGAATTGGTGAAGGGCCATGTACTGTACATGCAGGTGAGGCACATGTTGGCTAACTTTGGTCCCTGGTTTAGGCTAGGTCATGCTAGTACTGCAGTGCAGGCAAGGTGACAGGGTTGCAGAGACGCCTCTCTCTCTCTCTCTCTCTCTCTCTCTCTCTCTCTCTCTCTCTCTCTCTCTCTCTCTCTCTCTCTCTCTCTCTCTCTCTCTCTCTCTCTCTCTCTCTCTCTCTCTCTCTCTCTCTCTCTCTCTCTCTCTCTCTCTCTCTTTTCTCTCTCCATCTCCCTCTCTGTGTGTCTGGGGAGGATTAAAGAAACACACCATAGTGTTTAAATTCACGCAGGAAATTGAGTCATGGCTGTGAATGTGATATAGGGACTTTGAGCTGTCGAGATGAGGAACACGTTATTTTATTGCCGCAATAATCTGTTGCAGACGACTAATTCATTCATGAGGCCATTTTTCCCTCTGTACAATTTCTCCAACCCATAAGCCACTATATTAAGAGAGCAAAGCATGGCGGCTTTGTAAAGATAATACACCCAAGTGCTCCTATTAAAATCTCATATGAAGTACTTTGATGGAGTACAAAAAAAACACAATTATCAGCTTTGGGAAGCCATGTGAAACGTAACTCCGCTTCTCCAAACTGCCCAAGTACGTCCAGAGAATTCTCAAATAGGAATATGACTGTTTTTGTAGAATGTGACCTGTTGCTGACATCAGAATAGGGCTAGTGATAAGGATGGGGATGATGGTGAGGTCATGAGAGCAGGTATGGAGTGCTGGTTTGGGTTATATTATTGGAACCAGATATAGAATAGGCTATACGGTACTGTACATAAACCATCCAACCTGCTCCCTATGGTACAGTAAACCAACTGCAATAATCTGACCAGATGCTGTGTGTTTATGTGCCTATTTCACCAGGCAGCAGCTGTATGAAGGGATACAGTACAGTGAACTATTAACCGCTGTGGCCAAACAAGGCTGAATATATAAACACAATCCTCTCACCTTCTCATTATTAACCCCTTTGAGGACCCACTATGAATGTATAGGATGCAGTGTTGTGATGGTGATGGTACATGGCCAGTCTATGGATGTGAGAGAGCTAGCAGTAGAATCTTAATGTAGAATTAACAGAGGCTCTGGAGGCTAGGGTTGGAGGGTAGGAGATGGGGACTCTAATTGGCAGGCCTGTGCACTCAGCGGTGCTCTCATAAAGAGGCTGGGCTCTTCCTGAAGAAATGGCTCATTCTGACTCACTGGCAGACTGTGGCTCCCGGCTAGGCTAACAATCAGAGCCTCACGTCTTCGCTACTCTGGCTCTCCCTCCTCTGGTCTGCACAGAGCACACATAAAACCACAGTGCAGTCTGGGGAGAGGCATTCAACTACCACAGTGTGTGTGTGTGTGTGTGTGTGTGTGTGCATGTGTGTGTGTGTGTACTGTCACTATGTGATGTGTGTTGGGGGGTTGTGTGTGTGTGTGTGTGTGTCTGCCCATGTGTGTGTGTGCGTGCAAAGCTGTGTGTGTGTGTGTGTGTGTGTGTGTGTGTGTGTGTGTGTGTGTGTGTGTGTGTGTGTGTGTGTGTGTGTGTGTGTGTGTGTGATTGTGCCATGTATGTGCATGTGTGTTTGACATCCGCATACCTCTACCCAGGGTTATTGCTCTGTGTTAGTGGAAAGGAGAGGAGTACAGACAGAGGCTTCTTTGTGTGTTGTGGCGGTGGGCAGCAGCAGCAGTGCCAGCTAGCATCACCATGGGGTCCCCTCTGCTCAGATGAAAGACGACCATCTGTCATTTGTCTGCCTGTCTTCCTCTCTTGCCTCCCTCTAACCCCTCTGCCCCCTCTGCCCTCTCCACAGCCGCCCGGCGCTGTCTGTTTGAACACCCGCCTTCCAGAGGATGCTGGAACCGTGACAGGCGGCTAAACAGTCACAACTGGCTGCCATGTTGGTGCCTGACTTCTAAGGCTGCAGCTCTACAGCTTTGGCCCTGAGGACACATATTCATGTCCATTAGACTCCTGGCTGAATGAAAGAGTGGAGTTCTAGTCAAACTCTTCCTCCTAAAGTCCCGACTGCACAGCAGACACAGAGGCACGGTTAAGTCTGACCTTTTACCAACCGCTTAGCCGCTCCATCAGGAGGAGGGGTGAGGAGGGCGAGGGGGGCAAGTGCTTGTGTCCGCTGCCCGGCAGGCCGCTCGTTAAATATAAATGTACAACTGAGGTGCCACCTGTGGAGGCAGGAAAAGCCCTGTAAACACAGAGAGCTGTATTCTGTTTGAACAAATCAAAGTGATCAAACAGTCCTCAGAAGAGGAGAGGGGGAATTTGGAACGGCTCACAACACAGTTTACACACATGTGTATCTCATCCATGGAAAGGGTGAATTGGAAGGGCTAACAGTCTAGGGTGTGGTAGTGGTGGAGGATAGGCACAGATCCTAGACAGCCACAGGGTTAGAGAATTGAATGTCATCTGACAGATCAGTGTGCAGTCTTACCCGTTGGTCCCTTTTGCCCTATCAGGCATTACACAACAGTTGGCAGTGCCTTGGTGTCTTTAGTGAAGTTAGCCACTGTAGCATTCTATTGCAGTCAGATCAGAAGATCCACCACAGTACACTAAGTGCCTTTTTCCTCCTAAGTCCAAACCCTTACTGTCAGACTGCTGCTAGCTGACAAGGCTTAACAAGAAAGGTCAGACAGGGCCAAATACAGCCAGGGTGACTTTTGGGTGGAGGGGAGGGGGAGAGAGAGAGGAGGATGGGGAAAGCAAGATGACCTCCACATTGCAATCTTGGCTGTGGGGTCTTGGCCATTGGAACAGGAAATAGCTGCAGAGAGAAAGGCAATAACAGTGGTGCTATCTAAACCATTACTCAAAAACAGCCCTGAGACCACAGTCGAAAAGGACAGAGTCTTTGTGGGGAAAGTTTAGGAGCAGCTGCAGAGGAGACAAAGGCATATTCCTCAAGCAAACACCTCATTTCACCTGGGGAGATAAAACAATGAATTCATAACGGAAGAGAAGCATGCGTCAGGGTGGTCCTAAAGTTGGCAATCGTCTCAGATTTTCTGATGAAATAGAAATCTGAGGTATGTGTGTGTGTGGGTCAGGGAGGGTCCAGAGAGAGAGATCACCCAAACAGCCAGAGGACTATCTGACTATATGGGCTATGTCTGTGTCTCTGTCTGTCTGTCTGTCTGTCTGTCTGTCTGTCTGTCTGTCTGTCTGTCTGTCTGTCTGTCTCAGTGTTTCTGTCTGTTTGTCCCTGCCAGGCCTGGCCTCTCTGCAGGAGGTGTCATGACTGTGAGACTGCACTACCTAGGGATTATGGGATTGCAGAGGGAAACTGACATACAACAGTGTTATAGTGAGAATGTGCTAAATGGCATGCTGTGTGATGGACACATGACTCTCCCCCTGTTGGCAGCCAGTGGCATTTGGAATCGGTGTGATTCACTTAATTATATGCCTGTGAACATGTAGGGAGGGGAGGCATGTTTGTGTGAATAGCATGAATTTCTGACAAATAGTACAACCAGTGCCCAGTAATTTATATACAGTTGAAGTCGGAAGTTTACATACACTTAGGTTGGAGTCATTAAAACTAGTTTTTAAACCACTCCACAAATTTCTTGTTAACAAACTATAGTTTTGGCAAGTCGGTTAGGACATCTACTTTGTGCATGACACAAGTAATGTTTCCAACAGGGCGGCAGGTAGCTTAGTGGTTAAGAGCGTTGTGCCAGTAACCGAAAGGTCACTGGTTCTAATCCCCGAGCCGACTAGGTGAAAAATCTGTCGATGTGCCCTTGAGCAAGGCACTTAACCCTAATTGGTCATGTAAGTCGCTCTGGATAAGAGCGTCTGCTAAATGACGTAAATGTAAAATGTAATTGTTTACAGACAGATTATTTCACTTATAATTCACTGTATCACAATTCCAGTGGGTCAGAAGTTTACATACACTAAGTTGACTGTGCCTTTAAACAGCTTAGAAAATTCCATAAAATGATGTCATGGATTTAGAAGCTTCTGATAGGCTAATTGACATCATTTGAGTAAATTGGAGGTGTACCTGTGGATGTATTTCAAGGCCTACCTTCAAACTCAGCGAAGACCTAAGAAAAAAAATTGTAGACCTCCACAAGTCTGGTTCATCCTTGGGAGCAATTTCCAAACGCCTGAAGGTACCACGTTCATCTGTACAAACAATAGTACACAAGTATAAACACCATGGGACCACGCAGCCGTCATACCGCTCAGGAAGGAGACGTGTTCTGTCTCTTAGAGATGAACGTACTTTGGTGCGAAAAGTGCAAATCAATCCCAGAACAACAGCAAAGGACCTTGTGAAGATGCTGGAGGAAACAGGTACAAAAGTATTTATATCCACAGTAAAACGAGTCCTATATCGACATAACCTGAAAGGCCGCTCAGTAAGGAAGAAGTAAATAGCCAGTTTCTTTAGTTTTTTTGTCTATTTTGTATATATTTCTCAACTTTAACTAAATATACTTTCCTGCAACCCACCTCACACAACGTGGAAAGGATTCTATTATTTCTTTATAACTTTTATCAAGAACCTTAAGCTGAAACTAGTCTAGCTGCAACCGAATGGCAACTTGCTATTAGCCACCGTTAGCGTCTTCACCATTGTCCGTGGCCTGCACTACCCACCAGCCAGCTCTAGCTCTAGCCTGGACAATTTGTCGGCCAGTCTGCACAGCGTGCTATCGACCCAGAGCATATCGGATTTTCTGCCGGAATCACTGGACCCTAGCGCCGGATCATCGCAACCAGCTAGCTGCAACCAAATGGCTGTTGTCGTTGGCTAATTACCATTGCCCCTTAGCAAGCCTTGAGCTAGCCTCGAGCCAGGCCCATCTCCTGGCTATCTACCTCTCTGTCAACCGGACGGGACCTCCTAGTGTTGACACGGAGCCCCGCCGATCCAACACGACTGGTTTGCCGACGAAATCGTCTGATGTGGCTTCAACAGGCTTCACATTACGACGTCGACCACGAAGATCCATCTGCTAGCCCCGGCCCGCTAGCACACGCAAGCCGGGCCTCTTGCTCGCCAGTGCTGTAGCAGCCCCCGAACTACCTCCGAACTCTCTTATTGCTGTTCACCGGACCTTATGATAACTCAGCTATACAGCTGATGCCTGCTGGACTGTTCCTTTATACGGTACCGCATCCTGTTTATGTTTAGCCTCAGCCCAAACTTTGTCGCCATTACCAGCTGTTGTCTTAGCTCTCTCGAATAACACCTATGATTGCTTTATGCCTCTCTCCCATGTCAATATGCCTTGCTTATTGCTGTTTCGGTTATTTCTTATTGTACTATTTCACTGTAGAGCCCCCAGCCTAGCTCAACCTGCCTTAGACAGCTCCTTTGTCCCACCCCCCATACACGTGGAGACCGACTCAATCGGTGCCTCCAGTGATGCTATCTCTTTCATCGTTACCCAACGCTTAGGTTTACCTCCACTGTACTCATATCCTTCCATATCCTTGTCTGTACATAATGCCCTGAATCTATTCTACAACGCCTGGAAATCTGCCCCTTTTTTTCTCAGTACCCAACGCACTAGAAGACCAGTTCTTAAAGTCTTTAGCCGTATCCTTATTCTACTCCTCCTCTGTTCCTCTGGTGATGTAGAGGTTAACCCAGGCCCTGTAGCCCCCAGTATCACTCCTACTCCCCAGGCATTATCATTTGTTGACTTCTGTAACCGTAAAAGCCTTGGTTTCTTGCACGTTAACATCCGAAGCCTCCTCCCTAAGTTTGAGTTATTCACTGCGTTAGCACACTCCGCCAACCCTGATGTTCTAGCAGTGTCTGAATCCTGGCTTCGGAAGGCCACCAATAATTCAGACATTTCCATCCCCAACTACAACATTTTCCGTCTCGATAGAACTGCCAAAGGGGGTGGGGTTGCAATCTACTGTAGAGATAGCCTGCAGAGCTCTATCATACTATCATACTGTGCCCAAACAGTTTGAGCTTCTACTTCTAAAAATCCACCTTTCCAGAAATAAGTCTCTCACTGTTGCCGCTTGCTACAGACCCCCCTCAGCCCAGAGCTGTGCCCTGGACACCATATGTGAACTGATTGCCCCCCATCTATCCTCAGAGTTCATACTGCTTGGTGACCTAAACTGGGATATGCTTAACACCCCAAGCCAACCTACAATCTAAACTAGATGCCCTCAATCTCACACAGATTATCAACGAACCTACCAGGTACAACCCAAAATCTGTAAACATGGGCACCCTCATAGATATCATCCTGACAAATGTACACTCTAAATACACCTCCACTGTCTTCAACCAGGATCTCAGCGATCATTGCCTTATTGCCTGCGTCCGTAATGACCGCGTCAAACGACCACCCCTCATCACTGTCAAACACTCCCTAAAACACTTTAGTGAGCAGGCCTTTCTAATTGACCTGGCCTGGGTATCCTGGATGGATATTGACCTCATTCCGTCAGTAGAGGATGCCTGGTTGTTCTTTAAAAGTGCTTTCCTCTCAATCTTAAATAAGCATGCCCCATTCAAAAAATTCAGAACTAAGAACAGATATAGCCCCTGGTTCTCCTCAGACATGACTGCCCTTGACCAGCACAAAAACATCCTGTTGCGTACTGCATTAGCATCGAACAGCCCCCGCGATATGCAACTTTTCAGGGAAGTCAGGAACCAATATACACAATCATTTTCAAACAGAAATTTGCATCCTGTAGCACTAACTCCAAAACGTTTTGGGACACTGTAAAGTCCATGGAGAATAAGAGCACCTTCTCCCAACTGCCCACTGCACTGAGGCACTGTCACCACCGATAAATCTACAATAATCGTGGCACTGTAACCCCCCCTTCTCCTTTACACAAATTCAGACAGCTGATGTTCTGAAAGAGCTGAAAAATCTGGACCCTTACAAATCAGCTGGGCTAGACAATCTGGACCCTTTCTTTCTAAAATTAGCCGCGAAATTGTCGCAACCCCTATTACTAGCCTGTTCAACCTCTCTTTCGTAACGCTCTGAGATCCCCAGAGATTGG
Source organism: Coregonus clupeaformis (assembly GCF_020615455.1). Taxonomy (NCBI): domain Eukaryota; kingdom Metazoa; phylum Chordata; class Actinopteri; order Salmoniformes; family Salmonidae; genus Coregonus; species Coregonus clupeaformis. The sequence goes on along the minus strand of NC_059218.1, from coordinate 30,006,553 downwards.
AAAGCTGCAGCGGTCATCCCCCTCTTCAAAGGGGGTGACACTCTAGATCCAAACTGTTACAGACCTATATCCATCCTGCCCTGCCTTTCAAAAGTTTTTGAAAGCCAAGTTAACAAACAGATCACCGACTATTTCGAAGTCCGCTATGCAATCCGGTTTCCGAGTTGGTCATGGGTGCACCTCAGCCACACTCAAGGTCCTAAACGATATTATAACCGTGATCGGGAAAAAAAAGTACTGCGCAGCCGTCTTCATCGACCTGGCCAAGGCTTTAGACTCTGTCAACCACCGCATTCTTATTGGCAGACTAAATAGCCTTGGTTTCTCAAATGACTGCCTCGCCTGGTTCACCAACTACTTCTCAGATAGAGTTCAATGTGTCAAATCGGAGGGCCTGTTGTCTGGACCTCTGGCAGTCTCTATGGGAGTGCCACAGGGTTCAATTCTCGGGCCGACTCTATTCTCTGTGTATATCAATGATGTTGCTCTTGCTGCTGGTGACGCTCGGATCCACCTCTATGCGGAAGACACCATTTTGTATACATCTGGCCCCTCATTGGACACTGTGTTAACAAACCTCCAAACCTCCATACAACACTCCTTCCGTAGCCTCCAACTGCTCTTAAACACTAGTAAAACTAAATGCATGCTCTTCAACCGAACGCTGCTTGCACCCGCCCACCCGACTAGAATCACTACTCTCGACGGGTCTGACCTAGAGTATGTGGACAACTACAAATACCTAGGTGTCTGGTTAGACCGTAAACTCTCCTTCCAGACTCACATTAAGCATCTCCAATCCAAAATTAAATCTAGAATCGGCTTCCTATTTCGCAACAAAGCCTCCTTCACTCATGCTGCCAAACATGCCCTCGTAAAACGGACTATCCTACCGATCCTTGACTTCGGTGATGTCATTTACAAAATAGCTTCCAACACTCTACTCAGCAAATTGGATGTAGTCTATCACAGTGCCATCCGTTTTGTTCTGTGACCTGTACGCTCTCGTTGGCTGGCCCTCACTACATATTCGTCGCCAAACCCACTGGCTCCAGGTCATCTATAAATCACTTCTAGGCAAATCCCTGCCTTATCTTAGATCATTGGTCACCATAGCAACGCCCACCCATAGTAGGCGTTCCAGCAGGTATATCTCACTGGTCATCCCCAAATCCATGACTGGAACAAACTGCAAAAATCTCTGAAGCTGGAGACACTTATCTCCCTCACTATCTTTAAGCATCAGTTGTCAAAGCAGCTTACCGATCACTGCACCTGTACACAGCCCATCTGAAATTAGCCCACCCAACTACCTCATCCCCATATTGTTATTTATTTTGCTCATTTGCACCCCAGTATCTCTATTTGCACATCTTTTGCACATCTATCATTCCAGTGTTAATATGAATTTGTAACTATTTTGCACTATGGCCTATTTATTGCCTTACCTCCATAATTTACTACATTCGCACACACTGTATATATATTTTCTGTTGTATTTTTGACTTTATGTTTTGTTTACCCCATATGTAACTCTGTGTTGTTGTTTTTATCGCACTGCTTTGCTTTATCTTGGCCAGGTCGCAGTTGTAAATGAGAACTTGTTCTCAACTGGCTTACCTGGTTAAATAAAGGTTAAATAAAATACAAAATAAAAATAAGGACCGATAATGAAGGAGGAGAGAAATATTGAGACAAAAACCAAATAGATACATTGCAATGAATAACCCTATTGCCTAAGGAGTATCAAGTGGGCTTCTCTGACCTCAGCTCTCATCAGCATGCTCATATTGTACCACCCAAGATAACTGTTTCCGGGGGCATCTTCACCGACAGTGGGGCAACTATCTATCTCTCACTCTCCTTCCTCTGTCTGATATCTAGAGAGCATGACTGAGAAGCTCAGCTCCCCTCTCCTGTTGCCTCCCAGCTGCTCACATAGCGAAAAGTTACACAGCCAGGATCTAGGAGTGATGCTGCTGCCTTAACTCGCTCTGTGTGTGGGCTGGCAGCTCTCTCTCGCACGCACGCACTCACACACACACACACACACACACACACACACACACACACACACACACACACACACACACACACACACACACACACACACACACACACACACACACACACACTACCAGCATAACAAGCAAAACCCCAGGAGATGGACGGAAGAGATATGATAGGAATGAGCCAGCATACATTAATACTGGAGCAGAGCAGGCAGCATGCAATTTTAATCAACACATTACCCTACATCACTTCAGATTATTAAGAGTCTTATACACTGTAGGGAGAGTGCATAGGAATATCTCATATATTCCCCAAATGAACCAGTGTATAATATCTTCTACAGTATGTCTGGCCATCTGTAACCTCTACCCTAGAGTGTCCTCACCATCAGCAATCAACACAGCAGTTCATTTGCATGTACACTCATTCTCTATGGCCATTTCTATGGGTCTTGTGAACCATCTAGCCCATCAGTAGTCAGCCATGTTGTTCATTTGCCAGGGGAATGGAGTGCTACATGCTTGGGGCTCAATGAGGTTAAACTGGCGTAATGAAGCACAGGTACTGTGTGTGCTCCCAGTAGGCTCCAGTACGTCCCAGTAGTACACTCAGTATGCACATGTATGATCATGTGACCATGGCTGGAACACACATCTGCTTCATGCATCATCACCAGCCAGCCAGCCAGCCAGCCAGGGGACAAGCTGTGTTCTGTGGCTTTGGGGTGACATTGGGCAGGATGGGGCTTAACATACATTTACTCTGCACCACCCCCCCTCGTCGTGTCCGCAGGGAGGTGGTAAACAGCGGTAACTGGCTCCGACAGCAGCGAGCGGGAGGAGCCGCGGGGAGACTGCTGTTGCATATCACTGTCACCTCTGGGGGAGCATATGCACAAAGCCGGGACATTTGTGTGTATGTTTGTGAGTTTGACAGTGTGCATGTATAGGTAAAGTGACAAGTGTGTGTGTATGTGTGAGTGTGTGTGCGCGCCTGTGCATGCGTGCACAAAGGTTAGAGCCTGCCCTATCACCATATCAGTGCTTTAACCTTCTCCCAGACATTCTCCAGACACAGAAAAGAGGTCAAAACAAACAGTACCTAATCTAATTTACCTTTTAGATTAGGCCTCTGTCTCTCTGTCTGTGAATCATCCAGTGCCCCTGCATACACTCCACTGACTTCCTCCATCACAAATAGAAACCCAAATAGACTCAACAAACCCCAAATCAACAAACAAGCAAGCCTATAATCTGTGTGGGCAATGGGTTTTAAGCCTCTCTCTATTAGGGATGGGCATTTTAAATTATTATATTTTACTTTTCGAATAATATCATTACATCTTTTGGGATATCCTATTGACTCTCAACCAATCAGAATGATGCAAATGCTCATGACAGAGGTAAACAGCAGACCTGCTATTTTTCTCTGGTAGTTTGGCTGACAGCAACTGCGAAGAGAAGTCTGATTTTTGCCATGATAGAACTGATTCTGTTACAAAAAGGTTTTCTGCAAAGTGTTTTGCATTTATCTGTGGGTAGCGCCTGCAATTGCTATTTGAAGTGGGGAAAATAGCATACCGATGTCAGGGCAGCCTCAAGGGCTAAATTAATTGTGATGAGTCAAAAACACACAAAGTAAATAAAATAAACAAAACCTGCATCAGTACAGAAGTCCAGAGAGGACATATGCATCAATTAAAAAAATTACTTCTTATGTCGAGCTCACAACTTATTTATCTCATGATCACGACACAACAAAATTTGTTTTGTCGAGATCACGAGATATACTCTATAAATAGGAGTGGACGTATTGAGGCCAGGGTGGATCAGCGCATACATTTTTATTGATTGCTACACTAAGGGATGGTACATATCATGCTAACATCATGCTTTGATTTGTGTTTGGAACAAGCTAAATGTCCCTTAAATTGAGCTAAGAGCTCATGGGGCAGCTAAGCCCTCGTGGGACATTTAAGCCCTGAACGATGCCTGACAGGCAGCCCTGGGTGGATTCGATTATACTGAGCCGCGGGGCACCGGTCTATAGCCCGTGACGTGAACGGGCAAAAGCAGTGAGGGAGGAGCGCCCTTCCTAAATCGAACAGCAATCTGCGCTGCTCGGTCATGTTGTCAACAAAGCAGCATGGTGCATCGTCCAGAAACATACAACATCTCTTTTCCATAAAATATATGTTAGAATTTTCAAACTAGATTGGGAAGGCAGATAAAGTGTTTTTATCAAAAGCAATCACTTTTGCATGTGAAAATACAGAATCATACTCATTACTCCTAATGCTTAATTATGTCACTTTTGTTTTGAGCTGACTTCGCCGTGGGCTTTGAACGGGGAACCTGGCTGATGGTTCCAAAACAAATGAAATCAACTTTCACCCGGTGCAAAAGACACCTTCCAGGTGCCCGGGACAGATTAATCAAATCTCCACACTACCTCTCAGGCTGTGTGCCACCACCAAGACCACAGCTAATCGCATGCAAGCAACAACACAGCTAACTTGGCTAGTCTTGTGAGTGAGCGAGCTAGCCTTGTTAGCTTGTTATCTATTTATTTTTCTTTTACTAGGCAAGTCAGTTAAGAACAAATTCTTATTTACAATGACAGCCTACACCGGCCAAACCCGGACGATGCTGGGCCAATTGTGCGCCGCCCTATGGGACTCCCAATTACGGCCGGTTGTGATACAGCCTGGAATCGAACCAGGGGGTCTGTAGTGACGCCTCAAGCACTGAGATGCAGTGCCTTAGACCGCTGCGCCACTCGCTGGTTGTTAGTTTGCATAACTGATATGTGTATAATTGTAAGGGACACTTCATGTTTTATGGATAATATTTAAATATACAGAGTGGGCTCCATTCCTGACAGGCTGATCAAATTCAATTTCAGCCTCAGAGTTTATCAAATTCAATAGCAGCCTCAGAGGCTGATAAATCAGGATTCTGCCCTGTAGGCTGTTTCATAGGTAAAGTTCCTTGCAGGCAGATTAGCAATCAGTGCATTATGTATATGATCAAGAGAGGGTGCGCTCTATTCCTGGCAGGCTGATCAGATTCAATAGCCTCTGAGGCTGCTATTCAATCTGATCAGCCTGCCAGGAATAGAGCTCATCCATTCTCGATTATATACATAATGCACTGACAGCTAATATGCCTGCAAGGAGCCTCACCTATGAAACGGTCTACAAGGCAGAATCCTGATTTATCAGCCTCTGAGGCTGAAATTGCAAACATGAAGTGTCCCTTATAATTATACACATATAATTATACACATATCAGTTATGCAAGCTAACAACCAGCATAGATAACAAGCTAGCGTGCTAGCTAGCTAGATAGCTAACTAACAAGACTACCTAGCCTGGGAGACAGTGCTGCCAGTCAGGCATCATTCAGGGCTTAAATGCCCCGCATTGCACTCAACATAGCCACAGGGCTCCTTGATGAGGTGGTTTTCGCGCAGCTGAACAAATTAATGGATGATATGTGGTACTGTACTTAGTTTTGATTATCTCGTGATCTCGACAAAACAACTTTTGTTATGTCATGATCAAGAGAAAATGATATTGTGATCTCAACAAAACAACGTTTGTTATGCAGTGATCATGAGATAAATAAATTGTGATCTCGACATAACGAGGGAATGATTTGTTTATTCATATGTCCTCTCTGGACTTCCGTACATCAGAGCACAGTGTGGCTGAATTACTGTCAAATCAAGACAACGTAAGACATCAACACAGAGGTAAAATAAAGGAGCAAGCGACAACATCATTCACCTTCTATCACTAATCCAAATAACCCTGGGTTACATCCAGGCTTTGACGCATTGTGTCTTTAAGGCAGCGGCATTTGGATGTAAGTGTGTGTGTGTGTGCATGCACGTGTGTGTAGCCGAAACACAGAAGTGCACTGCAGAAAAAGATTAGCCTTTGCAGAGCTGGATGGCAGAATTATAGATTATGGAACGTAGAAGTGCAAGCTGCTCTCTCTCCTTTCACCACCTCTGTAGATCTGTCATCTCCTATCTCCTTCTCCCGACTGACTGAGCAGGTTCTTCACTCTGTCAGAAGCCCTTGCTTTAAAATACTATAAGAAAATTACATTTCATATGATATATAAAAATGGTATATATAATTTTCTTTTACTTCTCCATCACAGAGGCAGAGAAAGTAATTTAGCGAGGATTCTGGGAAATACAGTGAGTGGCAGCCAGGGGGATAAATACATCTAGGTCTTCTTCTTCCTCAGGGGAGGACAGTGGGTTGATGGGATAGCTTCTCACAGCCAGGAGGATCAGCTGGGAGGGTTTAGGAGGGTTAGGTTCACCTCTACCAGGTGGGATGGGGTAGTACTGGCCCTGATATACTGATAAACCTGGTCTCATCCTGCACTGTTCAGTTGACTGACACAGCATTCTCAGTGCCTGTGTGTGTGTTAGAAGTATAAACTTTTTTCCCAATCAAGATTAGCTCACAATGAAGCACATTTGCCTTACGTTGTAATTTTTATGAGATGCTGGGTTTGGTTACCTCATGATTTCAATCTTTCCTCTTTGTCAAAATGTGCTGTCAAACAATTAAATTATGGTTAACAATTAGCCAAACATGGTTACCAAGCAATTACTTAACGGTTACAAATAGGTCTTTACAATCATTTACATCTTGAGGATCCTATCATGATGATGTTCTTGAGCAGCATAGATAGAGGACACAGAGAGAGAGGCCTGCTAATTGATCAGATATGAGTTAGTTGTGCTGCTGTGTGGCTGGTAGCTCAAGGTTTTAGGCTGCCTGATAACAGTGATTAATTTCCCCGTCAGGACCAAGGGCCAAGATGCTGCATACTAATTCAATCCATTGAGCTGCTGTTTTTCTGGCCAGATAAGTGCCCTAATGAATTATATTAGCACAGAAAGCTTCGGTTCTGTTCTAACACTTCTTTTCCAGAGCACACTGGCACTCACCCAAGCAGCCCCGGCAAGGATTTGTTGTTGTTGTTGCAATTACAAGAAATACACTTTAAAACTGCAACATTTTCTCTCAGCCTCATGGAAAAATGTGTAGAATATCAGGAAATTACAGTATCTCTAAAACAGCAACATTTTCAATTAGCCTCATGGAAAAATGTGTAAAATAGCATGAGATTAGCTATGAAACAATTAAATTAGGAATTAGAATATTACACTGAACGAAAATATAAACGCAACATGTAAAGTGAAATAAAAGATCCATACGCACAAAAAGCTTATTTTTCAAAAAAATTCACACATTGTTTATATCCCTGTTAGTGAGCATTTCTCCTTTGCCAAGATAATCCATCCACCTGACAGGTGTGGTATATCAAGAAGCTGATTAAACAACATGATCATTACACAGGTGCACCTTGTGCTGGAGACAACAAAAGGCCACTCTAAAATGTGCATCTTTATTACACAACACAATGCCACAGATGTCTCAAGTTTTGAGGGAGCATGCAATTGGCATGCTGACTGCAGGAATGTCCACCAGAGCTGTTGCCAGATAATTTAATGTTCATTTGTCTACCATAAGCCGCCTCAAACGTCATTTTAGAGAATTTGGCAGTACGTCCAACCGGCCTCACAACCACAGACCACATGTAACCACGCCAGCCCAGGACCTCCACATCCGGCTTCTTCACCTGCGGGATCATCTGAGACCAGCCACCCGGACAGCTGATGAAAATGTGGGTATGCACAACTGAAGAATTTCTGCACAAACTGTCAGAAAATCGCCTCAGTGAAGCTCATCTGCGTGTTCGTTGTCCTCACCAGGGTCTTGACCTGACTGCAGTTCGGCGTCGTAACTGACCTCAGTGGGCTCTTCACGGATGAATCCCGGTTTCAACAGTCCCGGGCAGACGTATGGCGTCATGTGGGCGAGCGGTTTGCTGATGTGAACGTTGTGAACAGAGTGCCCCATGGTGGCGGTGGGGTTATGGTATGGGCAGGAATAAGCTACGGACAATGAACACAATTGCACTTTATCGATGGCAATTTGGATGCACAGAGATACCGTGACGAGATCCTGAGGCCCATTGTCGTGCCATTCATCTGCCGCCATCACCTCATGTTCCAGCATGATAATGCACAGCCCCATGTCACAAGCATCTGTACACAATTCCTGGAAGCTGAAAATGTCCCAGTTCTTCCATGGCCTGCATACTCGCCAGACATGTCACCCATTGAGCGTGTTTGGGATGCTCTGGAACGACGTGTACGACAGCGTGTTCATGTTCCTGCCAATATCCAACAACTTCGCACAGCCGTTGAAGAGGAGTGGGACAACATTCCACAGGCCACAATCAACAGCCTGATCAACTCTATGCGAAGGAGATGTGTAACGTTGCATGAGGCAAATGGTGGTCACACTAGATACTGACTGGTTTTCTGATCCACACCCATACGGTTTTCTGATCCACACCCATACCTTTTTTAAAGGTATCTGTGACCAACAGATGCATATCTGTACTCCCAGTCATGTGAAATCCATAGATTAGGGCCTAATTAATTTATTGAAATTGACTGATTTCCATATATGAACTATAACTCGGTAAAACCTTTGAAATTGTTGCATGTTGCGTTTATATTTTTGTTCAGTGTAGAATGGACATTAACCTTTTTATGATGGTCTACAGGTCAGCCATTTTAGTCAGGGAGTTGGTCAACCATGGTTTGCCAGTGCTGTGATAAGATATTGTGTAAAATAATGAAATGTAATCATTTATCTACACTGTATGTTTTTTAGCTATCTAGCTAGCCAGTTGTAGAGGAATGATTCCATAACTTTTTCAAATGAAGTGCCAATAGGTCGGTATCAATAAAATGTCACAATACGGTGTAGAGCATTCGGTTTGGCTGAAGGGGGGCAAGGAGAACCCCAGCTTGCCTAAAACCATTGGTAACTACGTGCCTTTTTCAAGGGATTGTTAAATAAATGTTATAACTGTTTGGTTTTAATATCATCACCTCTTGAAAAGCATATAGTCAGAACTACACATTTCTGATTATTCCACATTTAGCTCTATCATCAGAGTTATACTGCAAGTAACTGCATGCTTTTTATGATCAATAAACAACAATTGATCATGCATTTTCAGGGTAGTCTATCCATTTGGCATGTAGCTAGCTAGCTAAGCAAACAACATGTGTCATTTAGTTTGCTTCATCGGAGATTAGGCTTTTGGAAAGAGCTTGACATCGGCAAGTCCTCGTCCTGGTAATGTTGTCAGTCAGACTACTGTCATCACCACTATAGATGGCAAGCAAATCAAACAATATTTGGATATAACCATCTAGTTTATCCCCTGAAAGTTAGATTTTTAACTATTGACGTGATCTGTTATTATCTAGCTAGCCAATTTGACGTGGTCCATCAATCAATGTAGCCTATCATGTCTGTCAGCAATCGTGATTAAACACACTTAAAAACAATGTTGAAAAGGGGATAATGTTAAAAGTACATTTAGGTATACTTACCACTATGTTTAGCCAACTGTACAAAGTTTCTACCAGTAGCTTGCATATTAAACATTATCAGCACATGCACCCTTCTGCTGCTTGACAGGCAGAGCCCACAAAGGATGGGAAATTAACCTAAACCGCCCATGCTTGTCAGGTATACATTTACATCATTTAGCAGACGCTCTTATCCAGAGCGACTTACAGTTAGTGAATACATATTTTTTTTATACTGGCCCCCCATGGGAATCGAACCCACAACCCTGACGTTGCAAACGCCATGCTCTATCAACTGAGCTACATCCCTGCCGGCCATTCCCTCCCCTAGACGAATTGTGCGCCGCCCATGAGTCTCCTGGTCGATTGCGACAGAGCCTGGATTCGAACCAGGATCTCTAGTGGCACAGTTAGCACTGCGATGCAGTGCCTTAGACCACTGCGCCACTCAGGAGTACACACTGAGTGTATACCATGACATTCTAAGCTGACATATGGAATTGTTTTAAGAAGGTCATACCATCATTTAGCTATTTGATTTAGAATTTAGGTACATATAAAAATAAAAAATAAAAAATAATTGATAAAATATTGGATATATTGAATTTGGCCTTTAATACTATAGCCCATAGAAACACATTGATAACACATTCATACATCGCAAAAATGACAGTCCCAAAAAAAATCATCATAAGGAATACAGTTTTGTAGTGTCTGTCCTATTTCTATGGAGATATAAGAAAGCTCAGGAAATATATACAGTGGGGAGAACAAGTATTTAATACACTTCCAATTTTGCAGGTTTTCCTACTTACAAAGCATGTAGAGGTCTGTAATTTTTATCATAGGTACACTTCAACTGTGAGAGACGGAATCTAAAACAAAAATCCAGAAAATCACATTGTGTGATTTTTAAGTAATTAATTTGTATTTTATTGCATGACATAAGTATTTGATACATCAGAAGAGCAGAACTTAATATTTGGTACAGAAACCTTTGTTTGCAATTACAGAGATCATACGTTTCCTGTAGGTCTTGACCAAGTTTGCACACACTGCAGCAGGGATTTTGGCCCACTCCTCCATACAGACCTTCTCCAGATCCTTCAGGTTTTGGGGCTGTCGCTGGGCAATACGGACTTTCAGCTCCCTCCAAAGATGTTCTATTGGGTTCAGGTCTGGAGAATGGCTAGGCCACTCCAGGACCTTGAGATGCTTCTTACGGAGCCACTCCTTAGTTGCCCTGGCTGTGTGTTTCGGGTCGTTGTCAAAGTGGAAGACCCAGAGCCAGATTTCTTACTGGTTGGTAGGTGATCAAATACTTATGTCATGCAATAAAATGCAAATTAATTACTTAAAAATCATACAATGTGATTTTCTGGATTTTTGTTTTAGATTCCGTCTCTCACAGTTGAAGTGTACCTATGATAAAAATTACAGACCTCTACATGCTTTGTAAGTAGGAAAACCTGCAAAATCGGCAGTGTATCAAATACTTGTTCTCCCCACTGTATATATATATATTTTTACACATATTTAACCCCTTATTTTTGTTGGCACAAAACTACCTCCATACTTCCATTCATTTGTATGGGTTACCTTTAAGCCAGTGACACTTGTGGGTGTCGTAGAGCGAAACGGAGAACACATTCGTGTTCGTGAGAGTCTCCCCTTTGTATAAATATATTTGTTCATAGGTCAAACCATTCGGATGCTACAGACGCTTTTCGTGAGGATTTTTAAGCCTTGGGACAATTGAGACATGGATTGTGCATGTGCGCCATTCAGAGGGTGAATGGGCAAGACAAAAGACTTAAGTGCCTTTGAACGAGGTATGGTAGTAGGTGCCAGGCACACCGGTTTGAGTGTGTCAAGAACTGCAACGCTGCTGGGTTTTTCACACTCAACAGTTTCCCGTGTGTATCAAGAATGGTTCACCACCCAAACGACATCCAGCTAACTTGAACATGGGCCAGCATCCCTGTGGAACGCTTTTCGACACCTTGTCCATGCCCCAACGAATTGAGGCTGTTCTGAGGGCAAAAGGGGGTGCAACTCAATATTATGAAGGTATTCCTAATGTTTTGTACACTCAGTGTATATGCCAACATTCCATTAAAACAATGCAGTTAATCCACAGCCATACACTGGCTGAAATCAGTTGATGATAGGATTTAGACAAGTTGTAAATGCAACAAGTACTGATATTGTATCATATAATAGCACTCAGCTTTCCAAGAAAATAAAAATGTGGACATTGATGTTCTGTTTACATATACAGTATTTTAGAGGCTATTTATACAGAAAATGAGTATAAAACCCTAATAAACTGTATTTAGAATTATATGACGATATTTTAGGTTGACAATAATTCTAATACACAATTTCTGGTAGGCTTTTGGAAAGAGCTTGTTTTATTTTCCTGCATAAGAAAAATCTGGATTATGCCTCTACTGCTATGTATGGCTGCCATTTTCAGCCCATTCTGGAACTTTGCATTTATGACATAGAGATCCTATTAAATCACTAGAGGGGCAATGCATAAAACTGCAAATGTTTTGCTCTCTGATCCATGGTTGGGGGGGCTCAACCTTTATAACGGTGATTAGATTCTGATCAGGTCTTACACAACAGCTATGAAGGGGTTAAAACTGACCCTTATATAAACAAGTCACATGATACAGTGCCTTGCAAAAGTATTCATCCCCCTTGGCGTTTTTCCTATTTTGTTGCATTACAACCTGTAATTTAAATGGATTTTATTTGGATTTCATGTAATGGACATACACAAAATAGTCCAAATTGGTGAAGTGAAATGAAAAAAATGACTTGTTTCGAAAAAATAAATAACGGAAAAGTGGTGCGTGCATATGTATTCACCCCCTTTGCTATGAAGCCCCTAAATAAGAGCTGGTGCAACCAATTACCTTCAGAAGTCACATAATTAGTTAAATAAAGTCCACCTGTGTGCAATCTAAGTGTCACATGATCTGTCACATGATCTCAGTATATATACACCTGTTCTAAAAGGCCCCAGAGTCTGCAACATCACTAAGCAAGGGGCACCACCAAGCAAGCAGCACCATGAAGACCAAGGAGCTCTCCAAACAGGTCAGGGACAAAGTTGTGGAGAAGTACAGATCAAGGTTGGGTTATAAAAAAATATCAGAAACTTTGAACATCCGACGGAGCATCATTAAATCCATTATTAAAAAATTTAAAGAATATGGCACCACAACAACCCTGCCAAGAGAGGGCCGCCCAACAAAACTCACGGACCAGGCAAGGAGGGCATTAATCAGAGAGACAACAAAGAGACCAAAGATAACCCTGAAGGAGCTGTAAAGCTCCACAGCGGAGATTGGAGTATCTGTCCATAGGACCACTTTAAGCCGTACACTCCACAGAGCTGGGCTTTACGGAAGAGTGGCCAGAAAAAAGACATTGCTTAAAGAAAAAAATAAGCAAACACGTTTGGTGTTCGCCAAAAGGCATGTGGGAGACTCCCCAAACATATAGAAGAAGGTACTCTGGTCAGATGAGACTAAAATTGAGCTTTTTGGCCATCAAGGAAAACTCTATATCTGGCGCAAACCCAACACCTCTCATCACCCGGAGAACACCATCCCCACAGTGAAGCATGGTGGTGGCAGCATTTTCCTGTATTTAGCACCATCCATCATTCCTTCAATTCTGACCAGTTTCCCAGTCCCTGCTGATGAAAGGCAGGGTACAGAGATGGCAGAGCGGGGGCGTGCTGTGTACATGCCAGATGTGTAATCACACATGGGCACTGACTCTTACAGCACAGCTGACCCCACTGACACACTGGGAAGAACCAATCTGACAACCCAGTCACAGACTGCCAACACACGTGCCAATGAGTACACTGCACAGACAGGGAGGGAGAGAGAGGTGGGGGGAAGAGACAGATAGGGCTGGGAGAAAGTGATAGTGAGAGAGGGATGAAGCGGGAGAGTGAATGGGAGAAGGAGTGAGACACCATAGTCTACAGATGGGAAAAAGTCCATTATCTCAGTCCAAACTCTCAGTTTGCCATGATTGGTATTCATAGAGGGCATTCATGAACATTGACAAACATGGAAACACAACAACAGTTATCCTGATCAACTCCAAGGGTACTAGAGCCTGTTGTGAAGACTCTATATTAATGACACAGGTACACAAGTTAGATCAACAGCTGAAGTCAGGAGATCAATAAGATATTCAGGCAGCAGTTCTGGAGTCAGCTGAAAGGAGCCTAGGTCTAATTGTATATTCAGAGCGGCCAACTCTTGTTTGGCTATAATGAGCTTCCTCATTAGGCCTATGAAAGGATGGAGAGAGTAAGAGGGGTAGACAAGCGTGTGTGTGGGTGTATGTGTGTGTGTGTGTGTGTGTTCTCTATGTAGGGGTGTGGAAAGTTGGGCCCCTGATCGATGGTAGCGGCCAGCAGCATTAGGCCCTCAGTGCCGTGTGGTGATTAGGACTGGATGTGGGGCTGAGACATTGATCTAGCAGCCTGCTCTGTCTCTGATAACACGCTCTCTGTCTCTCTGGACCAGGCCTTCAGTCAGTCAGCCAGTCCTCCAGTCAGTCAGTCAGTCAGTGGGAGGAAAAGAGAGCGGTGTGGAGGGAGGAAGGGATATATCGATTGGCGAGCCGCGCAAACAGGAGAGACAAACCGATGCAGGACGCAATTACTAGTTGTCCAGCAGGGGAGGCGTCTGACTTCTGTCCTAAACGCACACACACACACACACACACGTGCACACACACACACACATTCAATGTACAGTCATCAGAGAGAGAGGGTGGGGGAGGGGAGAAGATCGGTCAGGATTAAGAGTGTATACTGGAGAGGGCAACATTCCCAGCCACAGTCTAATACAGAGCCGAAATCAGGGTTTGGGTCAATTCTGTTTAAATTACAGTCAATTCAGAAAGCAACCCAAATTCCAATTACAATGTTTCCTCATTGAAAAGCATTGAAGAGAATTGGAATTGGAATTTCAGTATACTTCCTGAATTTACCGGAATTAAAATGGAATTGACCACAACCCTGGTAGAAATATGAATCTAGATGATGCAGTGTGGCCTCTGATTATGTAGCACACAATGCAATCCACTGGGGTCAAACTGAAGGTCAGACTCCAACCATTTGGATAACTCAATACAATCCAGCTGTAATCTGATCAGAAGGCAGCAGTGTTGTGCTGTACCTGACCATGAACAATCAGACCAATGACCAAACCAATAAAGCAATCCATAAACCCTATACTGTATACCCTCATATCAGATTGGTAGTAAACGGACTGTACTGTAGCTCACTGTGCTCCATAAGAGATTGCAGAGCCCAATGTAGCACAGTAACAATGATCCTGGATATTGATTAATCTCCTGTCCCATCTAAATCCTTTTTCTCCAACCAGGCAGGGCCTAATCTGATCCAAGAACGCACGGGTGGGAAATATATTTTATCTTATTCCGCTACATTAACCCCTTCTTATCAGTAATCTCTGCATCAACCCGGAAAACCTTTCTTTCATCAAATCATGCATGCATGTTTGGTTGTACAAAATGGCATATTAATCATGTTGGACGTTGGTTGAATCTGCTGATCTGTGAATGTGTCACCTCACCTGCCTCCTAAGACATATATATATATCTAGGACACACACTCAGACACTGCACTTTGTCTCACAAGGTAAATATTAATCTACAATAAACTCTAGTCCATGGTTATCACTGAGCCGTGAACGGGCTGGGAGAGATAAGGGCTTGAAGCGTCATTAATGTTGGAGCATGTCCGTTTGAAAATGGCACAAGTGGTTCCTTGAGATAGCAGCACTGTATTCTGTCTGTATTCTGACTGACTATGTCCTTGAATGCTAAACCGTGATGTCATTGGAAAATGTGATATGAGCGTGAAAGAGATAGCAGTTATGAAATGTTACAGTTCAGTACAGCCAAGTCCCATCACTGATGTTTCAGGGGCAATCTGTGGTTGCTACATAAATTATTGGACTTTTAAATTAATGATATCTAGCCATTGATTCTTGAAGAATATACCTAATACACGGCTCATGAGCTTAGTTCAACACTCTCACCCGATAAGAATAAAAAATATAAGCTTTTACAAATGTTTAATCTAACATTCATCCAATGTTTCCTCTTAAAATGACAGAGGACACCTGAGAATGCCAGGGGTCCAGATTCCAGTACCTGAGTTAGCAGTCAGTCAGCCATCTTGGATCCTATCATCCTCCCAGTGAATGGGTTGGCATGGCAGCCCAGGCAGCTAGTCCCAGAGGAGTAGTCAGTCCTCTGGAGGTCTCCACTCCAGATGACAGTAATTGCAATGGGCCATGCCCCACTGAAAGTTCCTTGCTCCTCTCTTACCAGCCCCCAGGCAAGCATGTCTGTCTGTCTGTCTGCATACACCTCCACCATGTTTGCTTCTCCTTACTGACTAAGAATGATTTCTCATCCCAATTCTCCAACTTTTAAGGTAAATGGGTCCACTTCCGTTGGAAATAAAATAGTCTCTGAAAATGCTGACATTAATATTATGTATCTCACTTTAATGCGAAAGAGAGAGCAGGATGTATTTCATGCTACATTAAACACTTCCTCTAAAAATTGCTGAATAACAAAATAATCAAATAGCTCTCATCAGGGTAATGGCTAACAGCATTCTCGCTCTGTGCTCTCTGACTCCAGCTATAAGACATCCATATAGATATTGCTCTACATGCAAATCATCCAATCTAGCAGGAGGAAATGAAAGGATAAAAACATTTCCTCTCTTCTCCTTCAGTCAAGACAGATCTCTAACAAGTTATTTCTGTCTCATGAGCACTTGGACACACTGCTCTTTGAGAGAGAGGTTGTTAAAAACAAAGCCATTCTGAAGACGCCACTAGGCACCACTTGTTACCAAATCCTGGATCACACGCAGAAAGAAGCTCTCACATCAAACGCCAAGCAGTTCCAAGCCTCTTCCCTCTTTACAGAGTGACTCACTGTGTACCACAGCCCAAAAGAAATGAGAAAGGGAAAGTGAAGAAATAAGGAGAAAGGCTCTGAATCAATTGAGACACATAAAAGTCTCAATTGTCTCAAGGCTTAACAATCCTTCTTTAACCTGTCTCCTCCCCTTCATCTACACTGATTGAAGTGGACTTAACAAGTGACATCAATAAGGGATCATAGCTTTCACCTAGTCAGTCATTGTCATAGAAACAGCAGGTGTTCTTAATGTTTTGTATACTCAGTGTAGTTGTAGCGTAGTATCATGCTTCAGGACATAGTGAGTGTTTGCCGGGAACAGCAGACTCAGACATGGCACTATGATGTTCTATCACCAATGTCCTGTCCTACTCCAGCACACAGGGCCAGGGTCTATGTGGTCCGTGATACTGTCCTGTGGTCCCAGTCTTTCTCTCTTCTCCTTTTCTCCTCTCCTCCGCTGTCACAGTCACACTCCTCTCCTCCCATCTGTCTGTCTCATGACTCATCCATCCAGCCGGATTCTGCTGCATTGTGTCTCAGTCTGCGATGGAGCATTACATATGCTTATCTGATGGTAGGCCTATGCCTTAATGCTGCATTAGATTTGGCTCTGGAATGGCACATTAGACCCTCAATGTCTTTGATGACGTGAAAATGAAGACCAGTTGCTCATGACTGTGTGTCTTAAATGGTATATTCCACCTGTGAGTCATTGATGATGTGTCTGGCTCTACGCTCCAGCCATTACGTTTCTTCTCAGCCTACCATGGTATAGCCTGGTCCCAGATCTGGTTGTCTTACCAACTCCTATTGTCATTGTCACGTCGCTCTGGGAAAACAGGCAAACTCACACAGCATAACCCAATACTACTGCAGGCCTATCAACCCCAGTGTGGGAACTGGGAATGACTCCCATCTTGTGTTAGCTGTTCAGATTTTTTATATTTTTTATAAAGAAAGAATAGGGGGTAGATCAGCTTTAATATTGCAGATAGATTGTAACTTCCATCAATGTAATTGTCTGCATCACTTACAATCCCCCATATGTTTTTTTTTCTCGCAAATATATATATACATACATATAAATACATATACATACATATACAGTGGGGAGAACAAGTATTTGATACACTGCCGATTTTGCAGGTTTTCCTACTTACAAAGCATATAGAGGTCTGTAATTTTTATCATAGGTACACTTCAACTGTGAGAGACGGAATCTAAAACAAAAATCCAGAAAATCACATTGTATGATTTGTAAGTAATTAATTTGCATTTTATTGCATGACATAAGTATTTGATACATCAGAAAAGCAGAACTTAATATTTGGTACAGAAACCTTTGTTTGCAATTACAGAGATCATATGTTTCCTGTAGGTCTTGACCAGGTTTGCACACACTGCAGCAGGGATTTTGGCCCACTCCTCCATACAGACCTTCTCCAGATCCTTCAGGTTTCGGGGCTGTCGCTGGGCAATACGGACTTTCAGCTCCCTCCAAAGATGTTCTATTGGGTTCAGGTCTGGAGACTGGCTAGGCCACTCCAGGACCTTGAGATGCTACTTACGGAGCCACTCCTTAGTTGCCCTGGCTGTGTGTTTCGGGTCGTTGTCATGCTGGAAGACCCAGCCACGACCCATCTTCAATGCTCTTACTGAGGGAAGGAGGTTGTTGGCCAAGATCTCGCGATATATGGCCCCATCCATCCTCCCCACCTCGTCCTGTCCCCTTTGCAGAAAAGCATCCCCAAAGAATGATGTTTCCACCTCCATGATTCACGGTTGGGATGGTGTTCTTGGGGTTGTACTCATCCTTCTTCTTCCTACAAACACAGCGAGTGGAGTTTAGACCAAAAAGCTATATTTTTTGTCTCATCAGACCACATGACCTTCTCCCATTCCTCCTCTGGATCATCCAGATGGTCATTGGCAAACTTCAGATGGGCCTGGACATGCGCTGGCTTGAGCAGGGGGACCTTGCGTGCGCTGCAGGATTTTAATCCATGACGGCGTAGTGTGTTACTAATGGTTTTCTTTGAGACTGTGGTCCCAGCTCTCTTCAGGTCATTGACCAGGTCCTGCCGTGTAGTTCTGGGCTGATCCCTCACCTTCCTCATGATCATTGATGCCCCACGAGGTGAGATCTTGCATGGAGCCCCAGACCGAGGGTGATTGACCGTCATCTTGAACTTCTTCCATTTTCTAATAATTGCGCCAACAGTTGTTGCCTTCTCACCAAGCTGCTTGCCTATTGTCCTGTAGCCCATCCCAACCTTGTGCAGGTCTACAATTTTATCCCTGATGTCCTTACACAGCTCTCTGGTCTTGGCCATTGTGGAGAGGTTGGAGTCTGTTTGATTGAGTGTGTGGACAGGTGTCTTTTATACAGGTAACGAGTTCAAACAGGTGCAGTTAATACAGGTAATGAGTGGAGAACAGGAGGGCTTCTTAAAGAAAAACTAACAGGTCTGTGAGAGCCGGAATTCTTACTGGTTGGTAGGTGCTCAAATACTTATGTCATGCAATAAAATGCAAATTAATTACTTAAAAAATCATACAATGTGATTTTCTGGATTTTTAGATGAGTTTTAGATTCCTTGTCTCACAGTTGAAGTGTACCTATGATAAAAATTACAGACCTCTACATGCTTTGTATGTAGGAAAACCTGCAAAATCGGCAGTGTATCAAATACTTGTTCTCCCCACTGTATATACATATCCTACCACACCACCCCTCCCCTGTTCTGATTTGTTACTGTACATGTCATCAGCCCTGTCGCCAGGCTCTCAAGTCATTACAGTGAAACCACCCTGGAAACCCCATCAACGTGCTCTTACAGTACAGAAGCTAGCTAATTGGGAAAACTATAGTAATCTCCCCTAATGATACTACTGGCTCGGGGGAACATGACCCAAACTGATCAGATTACTCTACTATTTCACTTTCCTCCTCAATCAACATGTGGGTTAGACTGAGGCAACAGCCAACTGTTGACAGCATGCTGCCTCTCTATGAATGGGGCATGACCCTGAAAAAATAATCTGAGAGAGAGAGAGAGAGAGAGGAGGAGAGAGATTTATAATCTGGGAGATTATTTTCATAATGGTATGGACCTCGGAAGTGGAAAAAAACTACCCCATAGTCAGGAAAACTAAAACCTGTTCAAAAGGATGATCCTATCCCGTGGTTAAACTCTTAATGCCATTGTAAAAGCAGCACTCAATGATATTAATGACCATCCTTAGAGAGGACAGGAAGTTACTGTTCCACCGTTTGACTTCTGATGAAGGCTCAATATTCACGGGTAATGGAGCCAAAAGGTGTCATTGTTCGTAGTTTAAAATCGTTTTTGCCCTCCATGCATATGAGGATATATTTCAATTTATTAGTGACCCTGGCCATGCTGTCCCATTTATGCTGTCTTTTGTTTGGTGTGTATCTGTATTTGTTATTACATTCACTCTGTCACCTTTGCTTTCATTAAGATTCAAAACACCTATCTCACTCACCGATCTAACTGAAAATTCCCATGGTGAAAAGCACTCATTGTCTGTGCAGAAAAGAGACTAGTGACCAGTGGATGAGAAACAGTGCGTCCCCAGGTTCCTAGTGTCTTTGGTCGACGCTATGCTCAAGTCTCAGTAGGCTGTTTGGTCCAATCACTACCATTGATCTTCTTCAGGCTGATATTTAAAGATAGGCCTTGGTTTTGGTCTAGGAGGTAGAGGGGCCCAGGACTTTTAAAAACCACTACCCCGGATCTATAATGGATCAAAACCCAGGCCACAGTAACACCTCACTGGCAGGGAGAGAGTAGGCTACTGTAGCCCAGTGGGTCCCAACCCCAAGACTGAACAGACTGCAGAGTCTACATGTTTTTACTGTTAAATTCACATTGGCAGCTGCAGCCTTGGGGGCTGGCAGAAGTGATGCCAACTTAGCAATTTTGTTGTTAGATTTAGCAACTTTTCAGACTACCCTGGCAACTTTTTTTTCAAACAGCACCTAGCAACAAATGTAGCTACTTTTTTAAATGTATTTGGAACTTTTAGCAACTTTTGAAAAGTGACTCAAATGCTAAAATGCACACATTCTCCCTCTAAATGACACAAAAACGATTTTCTCAGTCACAACACACGTGCCTGGCTGCAAAAGTGCATTGTGAGTGACGTCAGCAGCAGGCGCTCAGCTCGTGCACAGGCAGCAGCAGGCCAGCCAAGCAGCACAACAACCTGAAGAGAGATGCCTAGCGCACACATCATTATTTGAGTTACATTTTTACATTTTTAGCAGACACTCTTATCCAGAGCGACTTACAGTTAGTGAGTGCATACATTTTCATACTGGCCCCCCATGGCAATCGAACCCACAACCCTAGCGTTGCAAGCGCCATGCTCTACCAACTGAGCTACACAGGGCCAGTTAAGTTGCTTGTTCAATAAGATAGCATATATACCTTGTACCTATAATTGTTGATCAGTTAGGTAGCATGTTAACTAACTACCAATACCCTGCTTAAAACTATAATTGTTCAGAATGTGTAGGTTTACTAGTTAATAAGAAAATAAATAAAATGTAATTGTTCAATAATGTGTCATGAGTAATTGTTCAATAATTCAATGTGTTGTGTTTAAAAAAATAATAATATGATCATATAAAATGTGTTGTGTTTATATTACTTGCCTCTAGCAACTTCCCCTGAAAATTAGTTGGCAACACTGGCTGGCAGACCACTCTCACTCTCAGTCTAATCAATTAATTAAATTGATTGATTTGCTGCTACAATGCAAACAGTTTGGTCCTGGAGGTCTAGGTCTTGGTCCCTGATGTAACTCCCTCAGATAAACATGTCTTTATGACATCTAATACAATTGTACTAGTTTCAGCTAGTTTTCTAGTAAGAGTCACCCGTGCGTCAACCTAAGTAACATAATAAAAAAATCCCCATCCAAATTCATCAGTTTAAGCTAGAGATATGAGGTTTTGAGGACAAACTCTTTTCTCTTCGCTCATAAAGTACATTACGCATATTTTCTCCTTCTTCCCCCAGCTCTCCTTTATCTCTCAATTCTATCTCTCCCCCCCCCCCTCTCTTCAAATCCTCTCATCTTCATCAATAATCTCCCTAGTGTTTTTTTCACTCTCTGTGAGACAAAACAAAGTCTGACAGTCGGGACACTTTGATTTGATGTGGTGAAAGATGACAGCAAAGTCAGGAGACTCCTGTTGGGTAGTTCACTGTACTGTAAAACCATCAGCCTATTATCTGGGCATTCAATTAGTGCAAAACTCAATCAGGAAGTCAGAAAGATTTCACATGGCATTTTAATTAATTAAGTGATTATTTGGGGATGATAGCCATCTAGTCATCTCACCAGCTGTATATTATGGTTTGTAATTCCCCTTCCTGTCCGTCACCATGGTGATTAGCACCTGAGAAACAAGATGAGATGACAGTGTATCTCGCTAATGGCACTAATTATGAACTAATACTATGAGACAAGTATTCCTCAGCATTTACATTAGAGTGAGAGGTTTGATACATAGCATACAGTGGCACTGTAACTGCATCAGTGTACTAAGAGGGCCATGGACTGGAAAAGCGAAGTTAGAAGGGCTGAGAAAAGAGCAAGTGATGTTTGTGTTTATTTGGTGACATACCACTGTACCATTTCACTGTCTTCTTTAAAGAGTCACGGGTCTTCATGCTAAAGAGAGTTTAGCCCCCAATGAGATCAACATAATCTAACTCTACTGCATTGTACTGAGTAAGACCATTAGGATGAGCAGTAAGAGCTTGACACTGTTCTGTTAGGTCCATAAGTTTAAGCCTGAGGAATAGTGTGTGTTATGCATAAAGGCACATGATTCAATACAGAAAATATGTCACAACAAACACACATACGATAATTAATGACTCGTCAACCACCAATTATCTAATTTGAACGCACACATGTTCGCAAACACACATGCACACAAAGGGTTGGGGCAAATTCCAATTTAATTTGAAATTGCAATTATTGAATTCACTCATAAAGTCGAGAATTTAAGTTGGATTAAATTAGAATGTAAAAAATCTTAAAGTTATGGAATTGGAATTGAATTGGAATTAGACTGTTTGGACTTTTTGAATAGTCCCAGTCAGTATTAGATAGAACGTCGCGGCCCTGCCCGCCTGTCGGGAAAACAACCTGTGGTTACCTAGGTTACCCCATTGGCTCACAGGAAGATTTTGACATATTTCAAATGCAATTTTATTTTTGTCTGCTTGTTTTAGTCAATTACAAAACAACATTTAAGAAAGTACAACATGTCTAAAGATTACTTATCAACATTGCCAGCTCCCTAGCCTTCTCACTACTTCGAAAAACGTAATATTGTAGGGCTTAATACTATGAGACAAGTATTCCTCAGCATTTACATTAGACTGCTCTGATAGAACATCCCAAAATAATTATTCAGTACCGCTGTACTGCAATTTTAGAGAAAACGTTCATGTACAGTACACCTTGGAATACTCAGGCTATGAATCCAGGTCACTTCAGTTGGTCAGTCGTGCCCTAGGGATACTTGAAAAGTAGCCAACCATACAGGTGATGCGGGCCTAAGGCAGCTAGCTAGTCTCCCTGTGTCACACCATGCGTGAGGCGGATGGGAGGTGGTAGTTGTTGTTATTGTTGCTTACTGTGTGAACAGTCTCTGCCTTGCTGATGTCACTATAATAGGGCCTACAGCTAGGGCTGTGGCAGTCAAGACATTTTGTCAGCAGGTGATTGTCAAGCAAATATCTGCCGGTCTCACGGTAATTAACATAAACACATTTAGCATCTCCTGGCTTGCACGCATAGCCTACAAGCCACTGATGCAGACCTTTGGAACATCTACATTTTAAAAAGTCAAATAAATCCATGTAATATAGCCTACACCATCACAATAAATCCATTATTTATTTTAGACAGATCTAAAGAAACATGATGTGAAGAAAATGTAGTCTATTTCAGAAGAACAGAATAGCATACTCTGAGTTGTCCTTATGTTAGGCCCTGATATGGCTATGCCATATGGCTGTGGGCTACACTAGTTAATTTAGCAGACAAGATTTGCTTAGAATTCTGTGGCATTATTTTATATTATTTTATACATGAAGAATACAATTGAACATAGCTGAATAAAATAGAAAGGATTATTCTCCAAACGATTTGAGGGAGTGTGCACATGCAGCTATTTTGTGTTGAGCAGTTAAAGAAACAGGTACTGCTATATGCTTTAGAGTTATTTATGTAACCTTAGTTGTGATACAAATGTTGGGCTATATGTTTTGATTTGTAATACATTCTAAGGCTGCATGATGCGACTCTAATGATGATTTGCAGGCTGTACACACTTCATCAGTCTCTCATTCGCAACTTGACAAGCACTTGATAATGCCTCGAATTTCACGGCTGCATCCCCTTTGTGTGGCTGTAATGCCCCCTAAAGAAATCCATGCCTTTTGCGGCCAGTGGACGTTGTGCCCTTGGGTGAATATAATAATTATAATTCCCTTCTCCCGACTGTGTGCCGAAGCACCTCTCACTCACATGGCTCTCCGTGACGTGATCGGGTCTTTCTCACAGGCTACAAGTGAAGACAGACACACCGGGGACATAACTGCTGGCATCCTTATCCAATTCTGAGGCGCATAGTGAAGATTTTGGATGAACTGTCCACATTTACTTTTCGTCAGCCAACAAGACGAGTAGGCCTAACGAACAGCAAAAGCACTAGGCTATGTCAATCTACAATCCCCCATTGTACACAAGTTTACCTATTCTATTATGTGCGAGAAATAAATATTCCAAACATAATCTGGGACAGTTGTGGGATGCGATAGATCCCAAATTAATACAACCACTAGCATCAAAAAACCTGTTTTAAGCAATGAGCCTGATGCAACACATGAGAACGTTTAGCTTAAAATGTTGATAAACTATTAGGCTATTTATTCACATTATAAGCACAGCAATGTGCACACGTCAGTTGGCTATAAGCGCAAATATTCCATTAGCAGGAAAACACCATTCTCAAAAGTGACCACAAATGCGATAATGCATGTAATGCTTTTATTATAAAGGTTCATTTTTATGGTGAAAATTATCTTCCCAAAACTTGAAACTCACACGCTGCGTATTA
The DNA here is from genome assembly GCF_020615455.1 of Coregonus clupeaformis. Lineage (NCBI taxonomy): Eukaryota > Metazoa > Chordata > Actinopteri > Salmoniformes > Salmonidae > Coregonus > Coregonus clupeaformis. Next base: position 29,981,865 of record NC_059218.1, on the reverse strand, counting down.
CATTTTAGTCATTTAGCAGACGCTCTTATCCAGAGCGACTTACATGAGCAATTAGGGTTAAGTGCCTTGCTCAAGGGCACATCGACAGATTTTTCACCTAGTCGGCTCGGGGATTAGAACCAGCGACCTTTCGGTTACTGGCACAACGCTCTTAACCACTAAGCTACCTGCCAGTTAGCCTCTACACCTGTTGTAAAGCAGATTAATGTGCTTCATTTTTAAGAAGTTATTTGGCCACTTTAGCTGTGATACAAACCTTATCAAAACATATAGGCCTATGGGCTAGGCTACATGAGGTGTGCAACTATGATTCGAAAAAGTTGCAAAAAAAAGCAGGGCAGCGGAAAAAAATACATGTCATCTATGCACTTAAATAGCGAATGGAGGATGCTTTTCCCATGGTTCATTTTCATGCCAGCCCTGTAGGCTATTCTCCTGTTGTAAAGAGAAGCAATGTGCTTAATATTAGGAAAGTTGAGAAATAAATACAGTAGGCCTAGCGTATAGAAAGCTGATGGGATCCTCCTCTTTTTAGTAGAGGCCATCACTTTGTTTTCTCATGCAATTGCATAGCCTATAGAAATGTTGCCTAACATGAGCTCATGGGCTCTCATGAAGTGTTTGATTAGATTTTTGATTACATTTGCATTGATGTCAGAGGGATTAGAGGGACAATACAGTGCTGAGTACCAGGCAGTTAGCAAGTTTGGTAGGCTACTAATGACCATCAGTAGCATCAGAGCTTGGAGAAGCCTAATTACCATGACTAAACGGTCACGTGGAATTTGACTGCCGGTGTGGCAAACCGTAACAGCCCTACCTACAGCTGATCATAAAGGCGTCCGCATACATAGGTTTGGTTTGCTCCTAGCAGACATCTGTGCTCGCATACACCATAAAGACCTTTGCTTGATGAAAAACTGCAATATTACTGTTGTTAGTTCTTCTTGAGCCACTATAGCAACAATATAGCCAAAAACACTTCCTCAAAATAGTTAGAATTAATCTAAGATCAATCAAGAAATCTGTAATTAATTTGGACGTTTTTTCCAAGGAGGTCTTAGTCGCACAATTTTACATGTTTGTTTGTTTGTTTGTTGTCATTTAGCAGACGCTCTTATCCAGAGCGACTTACAGGAGCAATTAGGGTTAAGTGCCTTGCTCAAGGGCACATCGACAGATTTTTCACCTAGTCTGCTCGGGGGATTAGAACCAGCGACCTTTCGGTTACTGGCACAACGCTCTTATTAACCACTAAGCTACCTGCCGCCCCATCAACTGTACCTAAGATGTTTAGTGCAGTCCTTGTGCATGAACGCTAGTAGTACACTGCAGACAGTAGGGCCTAGCTGCTGCCGCGCTCTCTCGTCTCTCTCGGCCATAGTTCCCACCCCTACTGTTGACCAATCACCAATGAAGGGGCGTAGACTTCAGCTACTGAACTTCGACTTACCTCAAGAACAAATGTGTGCGAGAACAGCCGAAAAACCCCTGCCGAACACCAAAACAAACCAAATGTTGTCATAATATATGCGATAACTGTTTAGACTGGGAAGCATGCGACAGGCTTAACAAGGAGCTTGGCACAATTCAGCCTGACGCACCCTCCCTCTTCACACACCTAAAGGCATCAGGCAACACAAAAGTCCAGCTCTCTTTCACATGCTCACACACGCTAATCGGTGGTGACACACGCTGACGATCTCCCTCTTCCTCCATCAACTCCTGTGGAGTCACTGACTAGGAACAAAAGACAGAACAATTTGTTCAATTAAGCCAGCTACTTAATTACACATGAAGGGCAGAGCCGAGCCAACACACACACACACGCACACACACACACTGCGTGTGATGAGAGGTAGCACTTGACAGCACTTGATCCATGAAAACCACATCCCAGTTAACACATAAAAGAGAGAGATGAGAGAGAGGGGAGGGGTGAATTTGAGCAGGACAGAGGGTAGGATTCTAAATGTGACAATGAGAGGAAGAATAGGAGATTGTTAATTGTTTTAGTCAATTACAAAACAACATTTAAGAAAGTTCAACATGTCCAAAGATTACTTATCAACATTGCCAGCTCCCTAGCCTTCTCACTACTTAGAAAAACGTAATATTGCAGGGCTTCCCTCTTGCCCCTTTTCATGACGGTGCTAGCAGCCACGTGAGTGAGAGCTAGCTAGCTACCGACCAGAACATTAAGCTAGCTAAGACCAACAACACAAACAAACAGACTATACAGCTACAAGTAGTGAGTTCAAAGACTGACCTGGAATTTGAATTGAATTAAATGGAATTTACAGGGGGAGAGAATTTAATTAGAATTGAATATGTGGAATTGACCCCAACCCTGACACACAACATGTTGTTGTCCCCCTTTCAACCCACACTGACACATCCATGCATACAACATTGGTGACCAGTCAACTGAGACGCATGGTGTGTGTGCGTATGTCCCTGCATGTGGAAGAGTGTGTGTGTGTGTGTGTGTGCGCATGAGCGCGTGCATGTGGGTGTGTGTGAATGAGTGTGTGCCTATGTGTGTCTGTTTACTCACAGACTCATGGACTAGAGTGATTAATTATCCTAATAGAACTCAAGTAGATGCTCATTTATCTGTTAATCCCTGTCTGTCAACAAACAGGGTCCAGGCGACCAGGCGAGCCGACCATGAAGGGGGGGCAGAGAGGATGCAGTGGAGTGTGAACACAGTGGCAGTCTATGAGGAGCCACAGTCAGTCAGTCACAGAGGCTACAGGCAGTTCAGAGAGCATCCACATCACTGACACACTCCATGTCTACTTAGAGAGGCTAACAGCTAACCAGATTTCCAGGAAGAGTTCAAGATAATACTTAACTCTCTTATGCTCTGATCAACACTAGTGAATGTCTACCTCATATTGGTAAAAGTAAATGGGTCTAATGAATTTTCATACACAGACACAAACACAATAAAACGAACAGCTATTAGACATAAATACCTTTTTTTACAGGTGCTCTGGTAAGAGTATAAAGCCATAAAAAATGACTAAGTTTAAGTATTCCCCCTGCATGGGCAGACCCATTCCAACCTGCAGACAGCAATGGGGAGAAGCTGATGAGGCCAGAGGCTCATCATTGTCCGTCACTGGCCCTGCAGCATTGCTATGTGCTTCATTAGAGAGCTGCCATTCTGGCTCCCAATGGAGCCAAAACAGCATTGGCTCTGTTGCTCAGGTCATCAGACAGACACCAGACAGCAGCCATCAGCCAGTCGCTTGGCTGGGCCTCTGATGGGACATTAGAAGGCGGGGGACAAGATGAAGAGATGAAGGAAGGCCATCACTACTGTGGCTGTGACCAGCGCTGTGCTGATCCCACAGATATATATTCTTCTATAAAGGACAATTCTGCCACTTTATAACATCATATTCATTATCTCCAGCATCATAGCAGTGTCTACATATGTGAAAACAACACGTTTCTTTGATCTGTGGTTAAAAAGATAAGAAGAACAATCCTAAAATCCTTCTCTGTGACATCACTTTTTAACTTTATATATTTTTCTACAAAACTTAGAAATGTGCCTTTTTCACATATGTAGACAATGGTATTGTACTGGAGATAATGAAAATGGGGATGCAAAGTGGTGGAGTTGTCCTTTAATGCTGTGGCTAACCCTTCCTTCCATAGGCCGAGCAGCCCAGAGCTAGTGGATACCCAGGAGACGGCTGGCGAAGCGTGGGTGAACCTTGCACCTGCTACCTGCCAAGTCTACCCAGGGCTGTGAAGTATCTTACTGACAGACACACCTGGGGCCTCTCTGTCCTTACGGACAGGCACACCAGGTAGAGCTGGAAACAACAGCTGGAGGGCTTCTGTGATAGTACAGTGGAAGACAAAAAAAACACGAACAAACACAAAGAAATCTAAACTGGAAGAATTGCTCCTAGATGTGACTCTTTACCAGAGGTTGTGCGAAGAATACTGAGCAGAGAGCTCCTTGTCTCATGCACACCAACGGTCCACTCCTCTAATAATGGCCGGTGCACGTCTTGGCGGCGACAGACTGATCGATCCCCAAGCATCTTTACTAGGGGCACGGAATTAAAGGGTACCATTGATTTCCGCTTGATAACCCTTCACTGACATTGGCTTCCTTTTTCAGGATAATACGGCCACTGTGTTACAAGGGCACGGGGTGATTACTTCAACACAGAGATATCTCTATTAATTCACAGCTATGCTCACAGGAACTGACACACACACACACACACACACACACACACACACACACACACACACACACATACACATCCCCCCCGTCGTAATCTCTGGGATCCCAGTGTGTCTAATCCAATCAGCATTTAAATGATGGACTTAATAAACAAGGCTGGAGTTGGAGCGTACGAGAGGAGAGAGAGGTGACACTCTGATCTTTCTATGAAAGGATTGGGGAGGGGAGGAGAGAAGGAGAGGGGACACAAGTCCTCCGCCACGCCTGATGTGATGTGATGTGACGCAGGAGACTAAATCATGCAGAGCCATGTGTCCCACTACCAACACAAGGACATAAACAGAATCATTTAGAGAACACAACCATAGGTGAAGATCCAGCTCGTCCTTCATAAGGACACACACGCTAGAAGCATGTGAGAAAAACATGAGAGAAACATGCTACCGCTGTCTCTTAACTGTTACATGGCTAGTTGGTCACATCGTTGCAAGTGAAAATATTTCATTTGTTTAGTTTTTCTCCTTGTGACATGACAGGTTCTTACTCAATGGGGGAAGTCAGCAGCGAGGCACTGTTGAACTCAACAACCAGCATTCAGCACACACACAGCTGCACACATCTGGTGGCTGTCTTGACCTCCAGAGTATGTGTGTTTGTGTGTGTGTGTGTGCGTCTCAAGGAGCTGTTGCCAGGGGGACACTGATGGATACTGAGAGACTCCCAGCATTAGGGCTTTGTCACACTTGTCATGCTTGACTCTCTATGCCGTAGCTGTGAAGACTTGACTTGCAGGCCTATTACTCTCCTATCCCCCCCCATCTCCTGCTCTGATGTGGGCTATAGGAAGGTCTTCTCACCCCTCGCCTTCTGGCCCAGACTATGGCTGGGCATACCAAACCACATCACAGACTGAACCCAGCTCGGAGAGAGCAGGCAATGTGAAAGACACTGACAGTAGGGCCTGTTTGGAAGGGTGTGAGTTGACATGGCCTATCTGGCAGTGAAGTGGACACCTAAGGGGTCTGTCACTTACACCAGTAACTGGTTTAGGATGTGAGGAGAACCCTTAGTGACATCTACCAATATAGTGTAGAGTTTGATGGTGTGGAGATTGAGGACCCTCAGTGACATCCACCAATATAGTGTAGAGTTTGATGGTGTGGAGATTGAGGACCCTCTGTGACATCCACCAATATAGTGTAGAGTTTGATGGTGTGGAGATTGAGGACCCTCTGTGACATCCACCAATATAGTGTAGAGTTTGATGGTGTGGAGATTGAGGACCCTCTGTGACATCCACCAATATAGTGTAGAGTTTGATGGTGTGGAGATTGAGGACCCTCTGTGACATCCACCAATATAGTGTAGAGTTTGATGGTGTGGAGATTGAGGACCCTCTGTGACATCCACCAATATAGTGTAGAGTTTGATGGTGTGGAGATTGAGGACCCTCTGTGACATCCACCAATATAGTGTAGAGTTTGATGGTGTGGCGATTGAGGACCCTCTGTGACATCCACCAATATAGTGTAGAGTTTGATGGTGTGGAGATTGAGGACCCCTCTGTGACATCCACCAATATAGTGTAGAGTTTGATGGTGTGGAGATTGAGGACCCTCTGTGACATCCACCAATATAGTGTAGAGTTTGATGGTGTGGAGATTGAGGACCCTCTGTGACATCCACCAATATAGTGTAGAGTTTGATGGTGTGGAGATTGAGGGACCCTCTGTGACATCCACCAATATAGTGTAGAGTTTGATGGTGTGGAGATTGAGGACCCTCTGTGACATCCACCAATATAGTGTAGAGTTTGATGGTGTGGAGATTGAGGACCCTCTGTGACATCCACCAATATAGTGTAGAGTTTGATGGTGTGGAGATTGGAGGACCCTCTGTGACATCCACCAATATAGTGTAGAGTTTGATGGTGTGGCGATTGAGGACCCTCTGTGACATCCACCAATATAGTGTAGAGTTTGGATGGTGTGGGAGATTGAGGACCCTCTGTGACATCCACCAATATAGTGTAGAGTTTGATGGTTGGTGGAGATTGAGGACCCTCTGTGACATCCACCAATATAGTGTAGAGTTTGATGGTGTGGAGATTGAGGACCCTCTGTGACATCCACCAATATAGTGTAGAGTTTGATGTGTGTGGAGATTGAGGACCCTCTGTGACATCCACCAATATAGTGTAGAGTTTGATGGTGGGGAGATTGAGGACCCTCTGTGACATCCACCAATATAGTGTAGAGTTTGATGGTGTGGAGATTGAGGACCCTCTGTGACATCCACCAATATAGTGTAGAGTTTGATGGTGTGGAGATTGAGGACCCTCTGTGACATCCACCAATATAGTGTAGAGTTTGATGGTGTGGCGATTGAGGACCCTCTGTGACATCCACCAATATAGTGTAGAGTTTGATGGTGTGGAGATTGAGGACCCTCTGTGACATCCACCAATATAGTGTAGAGTTTGATGGTGTGGAGATTGAGGACCCTCTGTGACATCCACCAATATAGTGTAGAGTTTGATGGTGTGGAGATTGAGGACCCTCTGTGACATCCACCAATATAGTGTAGAGTTTGATGGTGTGGAGATTGAGGACCCTCTGTGACATCCACCAATATAGTGTAGAGTTTGATGGTGTGGAGATTGAGGACCCTCAGGGTCTTCCACTAGTGGTGTGGAGAATCCTTGAGCTATTCCATCAGTAGGGTGTTGGGTTTGGTGTTGTGGAGAAGTCTTCAGGTCTTTTCAGTGTTCTATAAATAGTGTCTGGCTGTGTGAAGGACATCTATCCTAAGGCTCTTGGTAGTGGGTTGGATAGCAAGGCGCCAGTAACATACATCATGGCTACAGAAGAATCGCTTGTCAACAACCATGCTATCTTGAGGGTGCACAGCAACAACAACCTGCCATTAAACCTCTAGCTCAACCTGCCCCACAACCAGCCCTCCAGTGTTGTCAGTGAGGACCCCTCCACCCCTGCATGCCGGTCCTCATGGTGTGGGTGGATGGCACCCTGTGATTAGTGTGAGGAGAACAGAACAGTGTGCTAGTGTTATCAGTGTGGAGGTAAATACATATGACCTGCCTATCTGTCTCTGTCTTCACTCAGAGCCTCATTAACCCAGTGCAAGGGGTGGATAATTACAGCATTACCCAGACAGCAGGATAGCACAAAGCCAGGAGAACATCACATCCACTGTTTACAGAGTGGAAAACACATCTAACTGGCTGAGAGGGAAAGGGTTGGCGCAGAGGAAAGTAGGCTAGATAGAGATGGATAGTGTAGCCCATAAGCTTTGTTACAGCTTCAAATCACCTTGTTCAATATCTGAGAAGACAAGAACATTGACGTCTTTGAATACAATAAGAGTACATCTTCAAATAGTATTAAAGGGCTGAAAATAGGAGCGAAATGAGCTGAAGGAGTTGCATGTGGAGTCTTTCTCTATTTTGTCTAATGGGGAGATAGAACATCACAGTGGGCTTTGAAAGACAAATGAGTCACCTGCCAGACTTCAGCAGCAGTATGTTTACACCATACAGTTTCATTCAGTAACAATGCTTTTGGCATGGTTTAATCTGGGCAAAGACAAAAGGGTTGACCACGCACGCACACACATGCATTGTGTGTCTAAATGGATACTGGAGACTGCTTTAATGGTGACCTCAGCAGTTCCATGAAGAGAGGGAGGGGGAAGGGAGGAGGAGAGGAAGATGGATAGGAAGTCACATCCCCAAGGGGATCCCTAGGAAAAGAGAAGGATGAGATGGGTAAAGGAAAACAGACAGCTCTGGTCAGGTGAGGTCAGGAGGGGGACAGCATCAATACACTAGAGAGGGAGAAGTCGAGACAAAACAACCTTTTACATCTCACTGTGTGTTCTTCTTACTGCCCTGCCAGTCAATGATCACTGAGGCAAAAAGGGGAAGTGATATCATCAACCCAGCAGAGCTTCAACCCATCCTTGCTTTCTGGGGGAGATTGTTTGTGTGCGTGCAGGCGTGTTTTTTATAGGGGTGGGGGTGTACCTTCCGCCTGTCAGTGGCTGATAAATGATCACAAAGTAAATCTCCATTAAATCAGCCTTTATCAGGCGCGGAGGCCGGTTCAGCACTGCCATTAGCATTGCAATTTACGGGAGAGCCCCCAGGCCCATCGAATCAATTCCCCAGTGAACCCGGACAATTCAGACCAGATTAGTTGAAATTGGGCAGAGCAGGGTTTAATAATGTGTCTGATGATTGTGGCGCTGTGAAGCTATAGTTTGTGTTGGCGTCGGCCCAAAAGCCTGCTGTTCTTTTCAGAAGAGAGATCTGTCCCATTGTGAGACACTGCCCTCTTTGATTGTCTGTGTCATTTGAGAGAATAAATTGAGTAAAAACTCCTCTCCCCTCCATACTGTGAGAGTCAGCATTGGCGGAAACAAAATATCAACCTTATTAAAAATACAATACATCGCTACAGGCCACTAGGAAACCAAAGATAACGTTTTTTTATTTTTTATAAGCAGAAGCGTGACAAGGTTTTGTTTCTACCTAGTCTGCTGTGTTAAAGAAAGACAACGACTGCAGAAAGCAGACAGGACCTGCACACCAGCCCTAGTACTGACATCCTCAGAAAACAGCTAGCTGCTTCACTTTGCATTCATTTGTGACACGCACAACCCAAAGGAGACACAATCTCAGGGTGTGAGCTCTGCCGAACCAAGACAGGAAGCATGCATATGTGTGTGATGTTTGTGTGTGTGTGGGGGGGTACAGTGGGATGAGGATGGCTGATAACAGAGAAATCATTTTTTCTCCCCAAAAGCAGGTTCTCTCTACGGACCTGAATTTCCATTAAAATGGTATTACTCTGCAGTGAGTGACATTTGGAGAGATTAGACGTTAATTCACTTCCAGTAGACCAGGAAGAGATAGTGGGAAAGGACAGCCAGTAGCCAACTGTGCTGTTCCACTGGGCTCACCACACTATAGTATGGAAGAGATGGGTTCTTCCAATACTGTAGGATAGATAGAAATGCTCCATATCTATAGGGCAGGTAAATTCAAATCTGGGTCTCGAACCCAGTCCCACTGCCAATTTTCATGTAAAGAGTGGATCCCAGAGGAAGGAAGTGACAGCATATGGGACAAATATAACATCCTCCTTATCCCAGTACTCTCTATTCCCAGTACTGTGCCTCATCTTGAACAAATCCCAGAAACCCACATCACATCATGTCTCTACACTGAATCCTCCAATCCAGGCACGCAACTTTTAAAAAGCCCTCCTAGAGCACAAATATCAGATAGATGAGAGATTCTACATGGCAGGTGTGTTTGTGTGTGTTGTGCTTATTGGATTCGTGTATATATATATAGTCACACAGGAAAGAGAGTGCTATTAAGGTCGGGAGCCCGAGGAGTGAGGGAGGGAGGGAGGGAGGGAGGGAGGGAGGGAGGGAGGGAGGGGGAAAAGAGAGAAAGGGAGGGAGAGAGGGAGCGAGAGAGAGAGAGTGAGGCGGGTGGAATGAAAGCAGGAGAGAGTGAGAGAAAGAGAGAGAGATGAGAGAAGTAGAGAGAGAGGTGAGGAAGAGAGGGAGACAGGGCAGAGTATGAAAGCAGTGTGCTTTGGCACCCTGTGCGATTAGCTGTCTCCTTCCCACTGATTTGTGCTCAAGGGCATGTCAGTGTGTTAAGAGTCAGGCTATGTCTGTCTAAGGCCCCTGGTACAGGCTGAGCAGATTCTAGACATCATATATACAACAGTCATAATGTCTCAGCAATAAACTACATCACTATAAGTACATAGAAATAATTAAAAGCTATGATAGGGACATGAACTTCAAAAACAACCACGCTATGTTGGTAGAATTGCTGAACGCTGGCGAGGTATCACTGCCCTTACGGAAAAACCACACAAATGTCATGTGAACACAAGTGAAGTGTTTCAAAAACACATGTTTTCATGTGATCATATCACATGTGATCTTATGTGAAGTTTATGTGATAACATGTGTCAACATGTAAAGCAAAATGTGATAACATGAAAGTACACATGAAAGCATGTGAAGTGTTCCAAAAACATGTTTTCACATGATTTCCCATGTGAAATCATGTGGTTTTTCTGTAAGGGTGATGATGAGGGCCTTGTATCAGGCTTGCCTGAAATGCCATAGCAGCTGGGGTTGCAGAAGTGCAGGTGTACAGGGAAGGTGAGTGGGAGAGGAGAGAGCCACACACACACCCTGCCAGGTGCTCACATCCTCCATCATGCTGGTTTAGAAGGGCCCTACCATGACTGACTTTCAGGGGCCAGGCTGGAGCTGCTGCCCTGTGTCCCCTCAGATTAGCCTGAATCAACCTCCCAGATCTGGCATCCATCCACAAGCCAACTGACCACATAATGAGTTGGTCTGAACGACAGCCAGTCAGCCAACCAGTCATTCAGCCAGGGCTGATGATAGAGAGGCAGTCTGCTTGCTGCCTGGTGCTGCAGCTGCCTGCAAGGCTGTCTGGAGACGGAGCAGACCTGAGCTAGCTACTATAGCCAAGGAGATTAATCTCAATCACACACTGTTGACAAACCTTACTATTTGCCTCAAGAGCAGAAAACTCATCTCCATATATCCCACACCTTGCCTTGTTAAAAAGAGAAATAAGGAAACATCTTTCAAGGTTAAGGGTTTTTGAGCATGACTCTAAAGCCCCATCATGAATATAATCCCGCATGAGTCTATTTTTGGCGCCGCTGCAGATACAGCAAGGGAGAGAGAGAGAGAGAGAGAGAGAGAGAGAGAGAGAGAGAGGGAGAGAGGGAGAGAGAGAGAGAGAGAGAGAGGGGGGGGCGAGTGTGAGAAGAGCACATTTAAAACAAGACGTTGAGAGTTTGTACAACTTGAGAGCTCTCTTCGTCGCCCCGGGCGAAATCTCATTACTTATCCCCGCCTTGCCTCAGCATAAGCCAAGAGAAAATATTACTCTGTTTTACATCCAAGTGCTGAGTAATGCAGGGGAATAGGGATGGAGACAGGGCTGTTGGGCCGTTGTTCTGGCATTATGAAAACAGTTAGCTGAGCAAAGCAGGACCTTGATATGAGCCAGCGTGGATTAAACTGGCCTGTGGGTCCAAGCCCTAGCTTTAATTGGCTCTCCATTCTGACGGCCTGGGTTAGGGGCAAGGGGTTTAGGGTGGGTCTGGGGCCTTGAGGCTTTGTATGACTACGTATGGCTTTGACAGGAATGGCATACAGAATATGTGCTACACAAAACATTTCTGGAGCAGGTTATATAAACATCTCAGATGAATGTTGTTGTGTTGTAATCCATTGCTAATGTATATTTCGTTACACTAACTGAACATGAGCTCTGGTTGAAGAGAGTTTCTTCTTTCCTTGTGTCTCTGGCTGCCTGCCTCATCTATTTCAGTCATCCTTCTTCTCCAAGCCTGCGGGTGCCAAATGGCAAAGTGCTCCACTCCATGTCTGTGTCTTTCTCACTCCAGTCTTCCCACCAATACTGCCTGAGTCATGCAGGGACAAAGACTCCCTGCTGCTACTGACGTTGGAAGCTGCAGTCTAATGTAACGCATTCTACAGACCATAGAGGCTGGAACTGAGCTGTACTTAGGGTGTGATAGAACATATGCCATACTTAAAGGTTCAATGGACGTGAGTGGGATCATAGAAAGACAAGGTGGGTGGGTGTTTGTTTGTTAGTCAGTCGCTTTGTGTTTGCATGCGTAGGTGTTTATGTCTGTGGGTGTGTGTTTGTGCGTGTTAGTCTGTGTGTGTTTGCATGTGTGTGCGGTAGCGACTTGTGCAGTCAATGGCCTCGCTAGGCAGATGGAAAGCAGCCTCACTGTGGCCCGTGAGAGATCCTCCAATGATTTTCCCTGTCTGGAAAGTAAACCCACAGCTCGGCAGGCTAAACAAAGGAGAGCCGTATAGATGTTGTTAAGCATCCTACAGAGGTCTGTTAGTTTCTTCACTACATAACATAGAAACGAGGGTTGAATAGCGGGAACCCGGTTACCTAGGTAGGCCTGCATTTGCTGCAGCATAATCTATGCTACAGTAATATACAGTGGGGAAAAAAAGTATTTAGTCAGCCACCAATTGTGCAAGTTCTCCCACTTAAAAAGATGAGAGAGGCCTGTAATTTTCATCATAGGTACACGTCAACTATGACAGACAAAATGAGAAAAGAAAATCCAGAAAATCACATTGTAGGATTTTTAATTAATTTATTTATGGTGGAAAATAAGTATTTGGTCAATAACAAAAGTTTCTCAATACTTTGTTATATACCCTTTGTTGGCAATGACACAGGTCAAACATTTTCTGTAAGTCTTCACAAGGTTTTCACACACTGTTGCTGGTATTTTGGCCCATTCCTCCATGCAGATCTCCTCTAGAGCAGTGATGTTTTGGGGCTGTCGCTGGGCAACACAGACTTTCAACTCCCTCCAAAGATTTTCTATGGGGTTGAGATCTGGAGACTGGCTAGGCCACTCCAGGACCTTGAAATGCTTCTTACGAAGCCACTCCTTCGTTGCCCGGGCGGTGTGTTTGGGATCATTGTCATGCTGAAAGACCCAGCCACGTTTCATCTTCAATGCCCTTGCTGATGGAAGGAGGTTTTCACTCAAAATCTCACAATACATGGCCCCATTCATTCTTTCCTTTACACGGATCAGTCGTCCTGGTCCCTTTTCAGAAAAACAGCTCCAAAGCATGATGTTTCCACCCCCATGCTTCACAGTAGGTATGGTGTTCTTTGGATGCAACTCAGCATTCTTTGTCCTCCAAACACGACGAGTTGAGTTTTTACCAAAAAGTTATATTTTGGTTTCATCTGACCATATGACATTATCCCAATCCTCTTCTGGATCATCCAAATGCACTCTAGCAAACTTCAGACGGGCCTGGACATGTACTGGCTTAAGCAGGGGGACACGTCTGGCACTGCAGGATTTGAGTCCCTGGCGGCGTAGTGTGTTACTGATGGTAGGCTTTGTTACTTTGGTCCTAGCTCTCTGCATGTCATTCACTAGGTCCCCCCGTGTGGTTCTGGGATTTTTGCTCACTGTTCTTGTGATCATTTCGACCCCACGGGGTGAGATCTTGCGTGGAGCCCCAGATCGAGGGAGATTATCAGAGGTCTTGTATGTCTTCCATTTCCTAATAATTGCTCCCACAGTTGATTTCTTCAAACCAAGCTGCTTACCTATTGCAGATTCAGTCTTCCCAGCCTGGTGCAGGTCTACAATTTTGTTTCTGGTGTCCTTTGACAGCTCTTTAGTCTTGGCCATAGTGGAGTTTGGAGTGTGACTGTTTGAGGTTGTGGACAGGTGTATTTTATACTGATAACAAGTTCAAACAGGTGCCATTAATACAGGTAACGAGTGGAGGACAGAGGAGCCTCTTAAAGAAGAAGTTACAGGTCTGTGAGAGCCAGAAATCTTGCTTGTTTGTAGGTGACCAAATACTTGTTTTCCACCATAATTTGCAAATAAATTCATAAAAAATCCTACAATGTGATTTTCTGGATTTTTTTTCCTCAATTTGTCTGTCATAGTTGACGTGTACCTATGATGAAAATTACAGGCCTCTCTCATCTTTTTAAGTGGGAGAACTTGCACAATTGGTGGCTGACTAAATACTTTTTTTCCCCACTGTACATCTATGGGTTGTATGTTTTTCTGTCGTGCGTGATGTGCAGTAGCCTATATCATATACTGTATGTATGTAGGCTATTGGATAATGGCACAATCATTTGGGATTTTTTGGGCTTGGGCTCATTAAATGTCTTTAATGTAGGGCTCATGAAATGTATTTAATGTATGTGTCACGACTTCCGCCGAGGCTGCCTCCCCTCCTTGTTCGGGCAGGTTTCGGCGTTCGGCATCACCGGCTTACTAGCTACTGCCGATCCATTTATCATCATTCCATTTGTCTTGTCTTCAATCACACACACCTGGTCCTTATTCCCTCATTAGTCATGGTATAAGTGTTCCCTCTGCTTCCTTGTCTGTGTGGGTGATTGTTTGTTTGTGGAGGTTAGTGAAGCTCGGTGGAGCTTGTGTACTGTGTATCGATGGGAGTATTTTTCCCGTGTGCCTTGTATTTTCCAGTGTGCCTGTTTTGTGCCCTGGAGTGTGTTTGACGCATTTCTGCGTAAACCTGTATTTTGCGGATTAAAGCCTGTTATTCTGTGATTTACTCCTTCATCACCACCTCATCACAGTATGGCTCATCAGGCTCCGGTAGCATCAGGCTTGAATTTCCGATCAAAGCTCTAATCAAATCCAGACATAGGCCTATTTATATGCTTTATAATGCTTTTGAATGACACTTCCGGTTTTGGTGGGAAATACCGGATTACCCGGGAGAAAAGTGATTTATTCTCGGGATGGAACATTTGTAAAATACCGGGAAAATATTTAATCCTAATAGAAACTGAGAAACCTCTTTCTGAAATAAGTCAAACTAGAGCAGTATTGAAAGCGCTAAGCAAAAACACATGAGTCAGGCTGCCAGCTGGCCATTCAGCAAAGTAGTAGCAGCTAGGCCATGCAGTTCTGTGGAGTTGAGAGTGCTGCCGTGCCAAGGCTTCGCTTGGGGGACTATACAGAGCTGTGTTCCTTTATAAATGTTGTCCACCAGCGCTTGGGTACGTAATATACATACATGTTTCTGTCTGAATACATTTCTGTGTTTGTTTGGTGACTTGTTTAGGCTTGTTCTGAGGTTGGTCTGTTTCTCTTTATGACAGAAACAATACTATGGGCCTCTGTGTGTTTTTGTTTACGACTGTCTCCTATGGAACATGCATCTTTAATTCAATGAAGACAATAAAGAAATAGCACTTACTACATGCATCTGCTCTGACAATGTAGCAAATGTCGCTGCCACACAAAGACTAGCTGTTCTGTTCAGGCTGGAAACATGGAGTACCAGGAGGCCTGAGAGTGCCAACCAGCAGCCAGCAGCACACAAAGTCCCCACTGTGTGGATAATATTCACTCTGTGCATGTTGGAGCCCTGCTGTGCTGTAGGTGTGGTGAGCTGGAGAGGGGAGACCTGTTTATGCTTCCATTCCGGGTAACGCTAGTTGATTGTGCATAGTTTGGCATCACTAGCTGCATAGCTTAAAAACTCCACCGTCCGCGACTTTGTAATCATATTTATTTTTTGGGGAGAAAAACTGAGACCAATATATCTCGAACAATGAGTATTACTCTTCTCCTATAAACCATTAAAACACACACACACAGACAGACAAACACTCTGCTCTTAAACGGGAGAGGGGTTATTGATTGTTGTGAGTGAGAGTGACACAGCCCCAGTATACCCATTAGCTCTCTCTCCTCCCTGGTGTCAACAACACTAAAACCACTCTCCCTGGCCTCATCACAGGGCACAGAGCTGAGCCAAGATATTTCCACAACAATAGAGCATCTCTCTCTCTCTCTCTCTCTCTCTCTCTCTCTCTCTCTCTCTCTCTCTCTCTCTCTCCTCTCTCTCTCTCTCTCTCTCTCTCTCTCTCTCTCTCTCTCTCTCTCTCTCTCTCTCTCTCTCTCTCTCTCTCTCTCTCTCTCTCTCTCTCTCTCTCTCTCTCTCTCTCTCTCTCTCTCTCTCTCTCTCTCTCTCTGTCTGCCAGGGGGTTATCCAGAGGAAGACACATTTCCTTTCTTCTCTCAGCCTTGCCAACCTCACTGAGCCAAAGCAAACACTTTCTCTGTCGCTGTCCTTCTATCTCTTTGTCAATCTTCTCTAGAATCTCTATAATGATGTGTCTGGCAGAGTCTGGTTAGAGAGTTGCCCTGGCCAGGGGGAGATGAAGAACAGGTATGTGGCTTCCAGTGTAATTGGAACCAAGGCAGCCAGGATGGGGGCAGCGTGGGGGAAGCCTTGAACAAACAAATATTAAACACATACATATATAGGCTATCTATTCAAGGTTAACACAAATTGCCCTAGGCGTAGATAGACACAGACTTTCAGAGATGACAGGCCAAGATCTGTATGGGATTCAGGGCAAACTTCCCTCATCATTGTTTTTCTGTGTAGGCCTACCCAGATATGGCTCCCCTGCTGGTCAGTACATTGCTGGGCGTTATTACTACCTGCTAGGGGACACCTGCAGGGTGAGAAATTAGGAGAGGCGCAGTAGTGGAGCAGGGCTGCAGTTTAACACACTCTCCAGGAGGGCTTCACCAACACCCGACAGGCTATACAATACTACACATAAAGAGAGCCGCATCGCTAGCCTTCTACACGCACTTTATCAGGCGTGTCAAATTACCTCACGCCGTGTAAAACCCAGCACTTAACAGCAAATGCAAACTATAGCCCCAGGTCAATAACGGTAACAGAAAGACTACCATGGGAGATGGGAAACGAAGCTAGAAAGAGGGAGAGAGTCGGCGATGGAGAGCGTTTACGAGACACAGAGAGAAGGAGAGAGAGGGAGGATTGAGGCGTATGAGAGAGAGAAGCAGTGGGGAAGTGTATTAAGCGTTCACGCCACACACTGATAATCTCACAGGGAGAGGAGGAGGAGGAGCGGAGGGGAGGAGAGGAGGAGGATGAGGAGGAGAGGAGGATGAGTAGTGGATTAAATAGAATCCCCAAATGAGAAATAGGATGGAGTGGAGTGGAGTAGTCCACACTACATCTAGCCTAGTGCTGCTGGCCCTTAGTATTCCAGTCCAGCATTAGCCTACTGCTCTCTATAATACATGCCACGGGTTATAGGGGACTAAGTCATGCGTTCATGCTAATTTACATTTTACAGCTATTTGATAGCCGGTATCAGAGGGCATTAGATTCAACAGTCCCAACCTTTATGAAATTAGATCCACTAGTATTTACATCTTTATGACTGTGGCCGCTCTGAAACACTGTCTAACTGTCAGACTGTCTCCTTCCTTGAAGCTCTGCTGATCATTAAAGACTATAACCGTATAAAAGGTTATAGAGAGCGTGGTCGGTGTCCCGATATACTGAAATAATTATTGCCCTTTCAAAATCAGACATATTTTTGGAAAAGTCAATATTTTTGGAAAACACAACCATAACAATTCCTGTTAAATGTGCCTGGCTGACCCAATGACTTTAGGGGTGACCCAGCTGAGTAAAAAGAGTGATTTTCACATCCTGACCTGACCTGAAGTTTTGGGGAAGGATTTAGGGATTACAGTTGTAAGGCTTTGGTCACAAAGCCGCATGTGCTCCACTGTACTCCTCACAGCAGCATGGCCAGGGTCATGGTCACCTGACCAGTCACTGCTCTAGAATCCAGCAGCATTCCCCGCTTACTGGCTGACAGCATTGTCAATCACAACCCCAGGAGGACAGAGAGCCAATGAGGGTGCAATAGTAAAGAAAGAAAAGACACATAGTGTGACACGTGTCCTTTGGTAACTCTTGCGACACACACGTTTGAGAAAAGCGGATTAACGATAATCCATCATCTGTAATACTATTTTGTAATGAGCCTAAGCTGCTTCGACAGTTTACTTTTTGACTGCCAATTTTCTCAAAATGGAATAGGTAACACTTTATTTATATTATACTGTACCTGTAGTTATGCAGTAATTACTCTAGTTAAAACACTATATATAATGATGTTACATAGTTTAATTGCTTTATAACTGCATAACTGCCCATTATGACAGCGTGAGGAACCTTTCACAGTTGCAAAATGGAGGGGGTGTGGATCAACATATATTTAATATATAGCCTATAGAGGCTGCATGGTCATAGGCCATCCCTGGGCCCAACACTCAGACACAAACTGTAGGCTATAGGGTAAACTGTGAGGCTGGTGGCTTTATCATTCCATTCAACAGCATATGAAAAAGAATCCCTCTGTGATGAAAAATGAAAGAGGACAGGTTCCCTATTTGGTACTTTTTCCTTTTTCCATGCAGGTGATTCCTGGGAGAGTGTACCTGTCCATCATAGTGGTGCCTGTGGGGCCTCAGAGGGAGGGAGAGAGCGAGGGAGGAGAAATAATGAGAGCGCATGCTGCCAGCGTGGAATTCACAAACGCTTCTCCCTGTGGGGGCCCATCCTCCCCGACGCCCCCTCTTTACTCCCGCTGCGCTCCAGAGCCACAGCCACACACAACCACAGGCAGTTAGGAGGGAGGGACACAAGTGTCTGCTGTCTGCCGGGCCGGCCGGCCAGCGAATCACAGCACAGAGTCAGAGTTTGGTAAACCTCTGCTGCCTCTGGACAGACAGCACTGCGGAACGGTGTGCTGAGAATCCTCAAAGAGCCAGGTGGAGCCGGGCCAGGGACCATTCCCATTGTGTCTGCTACTACATTTAGAGTGAACATTCATAGTGCCAAAACAAAGGAAGGCAATTATTTCCACAATAGGAATTTGACTGTACAGGGCTTTTAGATCTCAATAAAACCATTTCATACAGCACATGATTTTTCTGCTCCTGGTGGAATTAAATGGCTGTGGCTGTCGAATGCTGTCAGAATTAGAACAGTGTTGAGAGAAACAGACACATAGAGATGATTCTGAGGAAAGTAAAGTATCTGCTGATTTGCAGGATATTATTGCTCCTGTGTTGAGAAGCACCATTCTAAAGTGGTTGATATATGCTTGACTGGCATTACTGCATGTGCAAATACAGACAGACACTGTGGAATCATGGCACAGGTGGTCTCCGAGTGACAGCTGGATGACCTCCAAGTGAGACTGAATATACATGTATATCAGATTAACATATCTGGACATCTGCTTGCCAGAAGCCAGTTTATCTGTACATCCATTAGACTGGACGACCCACACGCATATGATCTGTCAGTGACGTCGACCAACGTAAATGTCAGACATTTTTAGCATACCATCTTTCCTTTGTCTTCTGTACAACCAGCAGACTAACAACAGAAACACATACTGAACTGACCACATTCTGAATCAATTTCAAGATAGCATCACTAGCCCTGAGCAGTACCAGCACCGGTATCCCAGACAACAGCCATCACCCAGCAACCACCTGTTTCCGCAGGAATGACAGTAACGAGACGACGACTAATGAGGCCATGGGAGGAGAGGGAGGGGGGGGCGGGGGTCCTAAAGGGGGAGGGAACTTGCCATCTATAATTCATGGCAGGAGAGTTATCATCAGGAGTGTGCCGTTTGGAATGAATAATAGATTGTGCCTTTGCAGCTTTATGTAAAAACATGTGTGCTCTCCTGATGATGGACAGACATACAGCAGGTAGAGGAGGAGACAGGGACGGGGAGAGACGGGGAGGGACTGAGAGGTGTCCGCTGAGGAAGGACAGGGATGTCCAGGTGTCGGATGAAGACGGACAGACAGGATCTCTGAGGTGTTTGGGCATGGAGGGCGATGGAGAGATTGAGAGAGGATAGAGAGACTCAGGGTGGTCTGGAACAGAGGCCAAAAGACAGTGAAGCCAGTGAACTTGGCCCAGTCATGTGTGGTATTGTTTTTTTTTCTTTTCTTTTGTGGGGGGTATGGGTTAAACATCTTAGTCTCTTTATTCTTTTCATTTCTTCTTACAGTTCATTTAACAGTTCATTACTTTCCAGACATAGTGTTCAAATTCCAGTAGGTCTTTTTGTTTTTCTCTGGGTAGTTCTATTTCTAATTTGACTCCTAAATGGTTTGAGTTAATCAAAAAACATGAATTTCCTTTGAAATGTAGATGGGTCGATTTGGGTTTTAGTACCATGGTCGGCCCACGTGTATCCAAATTGGTTTGGTAAGAGTTCTCTGAAGGAGTCTTTCAAATGGAAATCTTTTTGCACTATTTTCCCTTTGACAGTTAATTTAAAAGCTGTTCTCACCTCCTGGTCGTTTGCTTCTGTTACGGTATTAAAATCACCTCCTATTATGACCGTATACTCCAGGCATAGATGTTCTCTTTATTTCATAAACAATGTTTTATTTTTCGTCTTGTCCTGAGAGGTATTTATTAGTCTTATTTTGTCACCATTCAAGGAAATGTCCGTGACTTTCAACCGCCCAGGAATCATTTCCTGATTTTTAATTAAGAAAATTCCTACTCCATTGGCTCTATCTACCTATAGAGACCACAGACATTCTTGTTATCCATACTCTCTTAACTTGTTCATGTCACGCCCTGGCTCTGGGGACTCTTAAATGTTGAGCCAGGGTGTGTAGTTCTATGTTGTGTTTTCTATGTTTAGTTTCTAGATCGTTTAGATCTATGTTGGCCAGGGTGGTTCCCAATCAGAGGCAGCTGTAGCTCGTTGTCTCTGATTGGGGACCATACTTAGGTAGCCTGTTGGCACTAGTGGGTTGTGGGATCTTGTTCCGTGTAAGGTATGTTGTTTGTATGCTACCTTGGACTTCACGTTTCGTTTGTTGTTTTGTCGTGTGTTTAGCCGTAAATAAATATGAATGCATATCACGCTGCGCCTTGGTCCTTCTCGTCCGTAAACGATCGTGACAGAAGATCCCACCAATCCTGGATCAAGCAGCGTGACGAGGAGAGAGGATGGACTTGGGAGGAGATGAGCGAGAGTCTGGCAAGAAAGAGGGAGGCCCTGATCACGGTGGAGAGACAATCCCCCCCCAAAAAAATTTAGGGGCTCACGCCGTGGACGACGAGGCAGCAGGAGGCCGCGATAGAGCGGTTCAGCTGTTTAGCAGAGGAGGCCACCAGATTAGGGGGGTCATTGGTTCAGAGGGAGCAGAAGGAAAGTGTAGAGGCACAGCGAGAGGAGCTGGTTAGGCAGCAGAAGGAGCGGGGGTTAATGAAGGAACCCAGTCCCGCTTCTCGCACCAATCAAGTGGTGCGCGTCGCCAGCCCGGCCCGGCCTGTTCCTGCCCCTCGCACCAAGCCAGTGGTGCGTGTCGCCAGCCCGGTCCGACCTGTGCCTGTCCTCGCACCAACCAGTGGTGCGTGTCGCCAGCCGGCCCGGCCTGTTCCTGCTCCCGCACCAAGCCAGTGGTGCGCGTCGTCAGCCCAGTCCGGCCCGTTCCTGCTCCCTGCACCAAGCCAGGAGTGCGGCGTCATCAGCCAGGTCCGGCCCGTTCCTACTCCCCGCACCAAGCCAGTGGTGCGTGTGTCCAGTCCGGCACGGCCCGTGCCTGTTCCACCGGTGCCTGGTCCGGCACCGGTCAGCTGCTCCACTCCGGAGCCAGAGCAATCCGCTCCACCGGGGTCCAGTCCAGCTCCGGTCAGCGGCTCCACTCCGGAGCCAGAGCAGTCCGCTCCACCGGTGCCTGATCCAGCTCCGGTCAGCGGCTCCACTCCGGAGCCAGAGGAGTTCGAACCACCGTCGTCGGGTCCAGCTCCAGTCAGCGGTTCCAGACCAGACCAATGGCGCAACAGGGAGGCGGATAATAGGTGGTGGTCACGCCCGGAGCCGGATCCGCCTCCGAGGCGGAATGCCCACCCGGCCCCTACCCTGTTATGTTTAGGTTGCGCGGTCGGAGTCCACACCTTTGGGGGGGGGGTACTGTCACGCCCTGGCTCTGGGGACTCTTAAATGTTGAGCCAGGGTGTGTAGTTCTATGTTGTGTTTTCTATGTTTAGTTTCTAGATCGTTTAGATCTATGTTGGCCAGGGTGGTTCCCAATCAGAGGCAGCTGTAGCTCGTTGTCTCTGATTGGGGACCATACTTAGGTAGCCTGTTGGCACGAGTTAGTTGTGGGATCTTGTTCCGTGTAAGGTATGTTGTTTGTATGCTACCTTGGACTTCACGTTTCGTTTGTTGTTTTGTCGTGTGTTTAGCCGTAAATAAATATGAATGCATATCACGCTGCGCCTTGGTCCTTCTCGTCCGTAAACGTTCGTGACAGAAGATCCCACCAATCCTGGATCAAGCAGCGTGACGAGGAGAGAGGATGGACTTGGGAGGAGATGAGCGAGAGTCTGGCAAGAAAGAGGGAGGCCCTGATCACGGTGGAGAGACAATCCCCCCCCAAAAAAATGTAGGGGCTCACGCCGTGGACGACGAGGCAGCAGGAGGCCGCGATAGAGCGGTTCAGCTGTTTAGCAGAGGAGGCCACCAGATTAGGGGGGTCATTGGTTCAGAGGGAGCAGAAGGAAAGTGTAGAGGCACAGCGAGAGGAGCTGGTTAGGCAGCAGAAGGAGCGGGGGTTAATGAAGGAACCCAGTCCCGCTTCTCGCACCAATCAAGTGGTGCGCGTCGCCAGCCCGGCCCGGCCTGTTCCTGCCCCTCGCACCAAGCCAGTGGTGCGTGTCGCCAGCCCGGTCCGACCTGTGCCTGTCCCTCGCACCAACCAGTGGTGCGCGTCGCCAGCCCGGCCCGGCCTGTTCCTGCTCCCCGCACCAAGCCAGTGGTGCGCGTCGTCAGCCCAGTCCGGCCCGTTCCTGCTCCCTGCACCAAGCCAGGAGTGCGCGTCATCAGCCAGGTCCGGCCCGTTCCTACTCCCCGCACCAAGCCAGTGGTGCGTGTGTCCAGTCCGGCACGGCCCGTGCCTGTTCCACCGGTGCCTGGTTCGGCACCGGTCAGCTGCTCCACTCCGGAGCCAGAGCAATCCGCTCCACCGGGGTCCAGTCCAGCTCCGGTCAGCGGCTCCACTCCGGAGCCAGAGTAGTCCGCTCCACCGGTGCCTGATCCAGCTCCGGTCAGCGGCTCCACTCCGGAGCCAGAGGAGTTCGAACCACCGTCGTCGGGTCCAGCTCCAGTCAGCGGTTCCAGACCAGACCAGGGGCGCAACAGGGAGGCGGATAATAGGTGGTGGTCACGCCCGGAGCCGGATCCGCCTCCGAGGCGGAATGCCCACCCGGCCCCTACCCTGTTATGTTTAGGTTGCGCGGTCGGAGTCCACACCTTTGGGGGGGGGGGGGTACTGTCACGCCCTGGCTCTGGGGACTCTTAAATGTTGAGCCAGGGTGTGTAGTTCTATGTTGTGTTTTCTATGTTTAGTTTCTAGATCGTTTAGATCTATGTTGGCCAGGGTGGTTCCCAATCAGAGGCAGCTGTAGCTCGTTGTCTCTGATTGGGGACCATACTTAGGTAGCCTGTTGGCACGAGTTAGTTGTGGGATCTTGTTCCGTGTAAGGTATGTTGTTTGTATGCTACCTTGGACTTCACGTTTCGTTTGTTGTTTTGTCGTGTGTTTAGCCGTAAATAAATATGAATGCATATCACGCTGCGCCTTGGTCCTTCTCGTCCGTAAACGATCGTGACAGTTCAACATCTGTTAGCCTTGGTTTTTAAAAGTGTCTCTATATCCTCCTTCCTATTTTACTTAACTGAATTCCACGTTGACTATATGTCAAGATGTTAATTAGATGTGGCATCATCAGAGAATATTTGGTGACGTACTATGTAGGACTACTGTAGGTTTCTCATCTTTTCTCTTTGCATTACCTGTAGATGGTGAGGTGTGACGTCGCATGACAGGTTGAGCAGTCGTGCTGTCCTACTGGGGTGGGGGGGGGGGGGGTTATCTCTTGTTGTCCTTCCTTCTGAGTCTCCGTTGGAGGACCAGTCACCTCGCTATCAGGAAGGTGTACTCACTATCAGCAGTCATCTTCGCTGGAATCTGCCTTTCTTCTCTCTGCTGGTGGGGCTCTAGATGGTTCTGCCGGTCTTCCTCTTCCCTTCTCCCTCAGCCGCTTGCCCAATATGCATAGGACTCTGGGCAGTTGAAGAAAAAGTGGCCTCATTACATAGGGTGCATTTGCTGGTGTTGTTGCATTCTCTGGCCTTGTGGCCAAGGGACCCACAGCGCCAGCACTTGATGGTTGTGCATTCTTTGGCTTGATGGTCAGCAGTGTTGCAGATGAAGCAGGGGCCCAAAGCGATTTCGTTCGGCACCTCTAACAGCTCTCCCGACCTCACCCTGTACTTTCTCACTCAGTACCAGATACCATACTTATCTACAGGCTTCACAGCTGGCTGTAGAATGGTGCAGTATCTCTCGATGAAGAGGGAGAAGTCTTCGTCAGCCACTCTTCCCATCCAGAACTTAAAGACATGCTCCAGAACTTTGGCGACTACT
This sequence comes from Coregonus clupeaformis, assembly GCF_020615455.1. NCBI lineage: Eukaryota > Metazoa > Chordata > Actinopteri > Salmoniformes > Salmonidae > Coregonus > Coregonus clupeaformis. The sequence continues at coordinate 29,957,649 of NC_059218.1, read as the reverse complement.
AAGTATTTTTTGGGCTGGATGTGTCAATATGTAGTTCATACATGCATAATCTACTGTATGAGCAGAATTACTGTCAGACACAAAATCCATAGTTTGAAAGCGACAGTTTTTCTGGAAGCTGTGCTTCGCCATTTTCCCCAATGTGGGCAAATTCGAGTTCTAGCCAATGAGCTTCAGCGTCTCATCATTTGAGTGACAGCTAGCAAGATGCACACAAAGCAGAGCGAGAGAGACCAATGACGTGGTGCATATGTCTGCACATACAGTATGAGATGTAGTACGTTGTTTTTGGGGACCACTTTTGGCTTGTGAGCGCTACTTTCAGAACTACTGGCAAAAAATATACAAAAGTACCGGGGAATCTCTTTAACTACAATATTATTCTCATCAATGTTAATTGTAGATTCCACCTGCCACTGCTTCCACTTCTCATACTTGGTTGCATAGACCTCCAGGATAGACCACAGGCATATCTGCTTTGAAAACTAGTTAATGTTCCTTCCTATTAGGTAAGGCTATGAAGATGTCACTGGCATTGATCCACTGAGACTCAAATAAAAGGTTATCCCCTACATAGTCTCTGCTGGGGGCCTCGCCTTTCCCCACATATCACAGCTGGGCCCAGTGCTGGCAAGAGCTGGGAGCCATGATGGTAAGGGCTTAGGTTGGCTGCTCACTGTGGGAGATAGGGAAGGGGGACAATGGCTTATTGCTCGAGTCCGGACATGGTGTTCACTATTTGAGTTCACTAGTTCACAGTGTTACTAAATTCATATTGGATATTATTATTACATTTGGCACTGCCAGAATAATTTTTTTGACACCAGTTAAAAACCCTGTTCAGTGTTACTTTCCCCAGTCTGACAATGACTCTGACACACAATGCTTCATTGATTCCCTCTAACCTCCCCTTTACTGCAACAGTTTTCATTATTTATAGCTGAGTTGACATAACTCCTAATTACTAGTAGAATCCACTATTATCTATTAAGTTAACTGACTTGCTTATTCAGGCAAACTGGATATGCAATACTGTAAATAACAAGCAAATAAAGTGAAGCATCCTTTTAAATGCAGGCTGCAGTTTCCTTAAAAATAAATGGAAAAACTACTTAGACGTTGGTTTTTCCTCTATAACTACAGTCCCTCACTTCTGGCCTCCCATAATCTCCTGAATAGACGCTGGCAGCCTTGGGCCAGAGGCATGTGGCTGGTCAGTGAGGGGCAAGGCCCAGAGTGAGGTTGGAATGTACCTTGGCAGACTGCAGGCACGCTCCACACACATCTCAGCAGACGGCTCAGTCGCACTGTTAAGGGTGCGGATGTTAAGCAACTGGACTATTTTCGGCACCGTGGCGCGGGAAGCGCGAAGGAAATGAGGGGAGCAGATTTCAATGCGAAGAGGCTTCAGAGGCTCCAGAGCAACAGGGAGAACAATCAGCCACTGCACTGCCTCAGAATGGTAATCACGTCACACCCACACCGTCTCAGAATCTACACAATGGCTACAGGTGGTGGCTAAGTCTTATCACAACACACTCAACGAACAGAGAGGGTGGGGTGGACTGGAGAGAAATGAGAGACAGAGGAGAGAGAGAGAGAGAGAGAGAGAGAGAGAGAGAGAGAGAGAGAGAGAGAGAGAGAGAGAGAGAGAGAGAGAGAGAGAGAGAGAGAGAGAGAGAGAGAGAGAGAGAGAGAGAGAGAGAGAGAGAGAGAGAGAGAGAGAGAAAGAGATGGATGTGGGAGAAGAGAGAGATAAATTGAAGCTGAAAGAAAGCAGTTTGCTCAAATGAATTGGTAAAGACTGGTGTCCCCCTCCACTCTTCCTCCTCCCTCCATAATGTTCCCTCTCCCCTTTCTCTACCCAAGCAGAGTCATTTAGTCAATGGTATCCTGTCCTACCTGACACCATTCCCTCTCCTCACTGCTGGCATGACAACCAAGGGACACATCTACACAGCCAAGACAGACATTCTTTCTCTTGAGAGACTTGAGTCCTTAGATGTCTGAATGTTGCCTACTTCCAACTATGTTTCCTGATTCAAACTCACAACAATGGCAATGTTGATGTAGAGTGGGATGCCTCTGAAAGAGATTTGCACATAATTGACTGTGAATTGTTCCCCTGTCCTTCAGGTTACTTTAGTAAAGTGTGTGTTGCTTCAAGCCTTCATCTCTGGGCTTCTTCTCATTGCACAGCCAGTCAGCCAATTTTGCACACAGCCGCTGCAACGCCATTCACCTTGATGTCACAATATAAATTCAATGAACTGCAGTCTGAAAGCTCATCTAGTCCATGAATCAGTCACGATTCAAACTCAGTTTTGTGTAGAAAGAATATAAACTGCCTACGCTGTCTGCATTTTAAAGAATGATGTTTAGCCTACCCATACGGATTCTTAAAAATATATATATATATATTTAATGTCATGTAAAATGTATTTCAAATACATGTATCTACATTTGCATCTTTGTAATGCCTTAAAATGTATTCCAGTGTGATGGGTGAGTTGAAGGAGTCAGGCGCAGGAGCGTAAATCACAGAATAACAGGATTTATTCTGGAAAACAGAGTTACGCAGTAATGCGTCAAAACAGTCCAGTGCGCAAAACAGGCGCACTGGAACCAACAAGGCACACAGGGAAAATAACCTGGCGATACAAAATACAAGGAGCTCCACCGAGCTTCACTATCCTCACGATAAACAATCACACACAAAGACAAGGGGGCAGAGGGAACACTTATACATGTACTGATGAGGGGATATGAACCAGGTGTGTGTAATGACCAAGACAAAACCAATGGAATGATGAAATGAGGAGCGGCAGTGGCTAGAAGGCCGGTAACGACGAATGCCGAAGCCTGCCCAAACAAGGAGAGGAGGCAGCTTCAGAGGGAGTGGTGACATCCAGAGATGCATGTACTGTAGATACATTTATATTGTTTCTCAAATGCGTTTAATACCTGACAATATTCCAGAAATGCTTGGCTATGACATCTATTCTACAGGGTGGCCAAAGTGGTTCCTAATTCGGCATCTTAAATTACTCTTTACGTATTTGTCACGCTCTGGCTCCGGGACTGTGTATTTTGAGCCAGGGTGTGTTCATTTGGTTGTGTTTGGTATTGGTTGTGTTGTATTTGGTTGTGTTTCCTTGTTTGGTCGTGTGACTCCCAATCAGTGGTAACGAGTGTCAGCTGTCGGCTCGTTATCTCTGATTGGGAGCCATATTTAAACTGTCAGTGTTCACCTTAGTGTTGTGGGTTTTTGTTCCGTATCAGTCATTGTAACTGAGGACTTCACGGGTTGTGGTATGAGTATTTAATTAATAAAGTCATGTTCAGTACGGACGCTGCGCCTTGGTCCACTCACTTAGTAGACGTTTCGTGACAGAAAAACCCACCGTACCAGGACCAAGCAGCGTGTCCAGGAGCCAAGGGTCTGGACATGGGAGGAGATTTTGGATGGTAAAGGGTCTTGGACTTGGGAGGAAATCCTGGATGGGATGGATCGCCGGCCATGGAGTAAAACAGTGGAGAGGCGACTGAGAGAGGAGCAACGGCGTCAGCAGGGCCATCGTCGGAAGGACGAGAGGCAATCCCAAAAAGTTTTTTGGGGGGGGCACATGGCTTGGGCGGCTGGGCAGCAGGAGGCTGCCACAGGGAGACGTGGAGAGAAGGCTACCGGATTACGGGAGCCATTGGCGAGTAGAGGGAGGGAAGTAGTTGAGGCACGGCGTGAGAGACTGAGGTGTGTTACCAGTTCGGTCCGGCCCGTTCCTGATCCCCGGTTAAGGCCAGTGGTGTGTGTTCCCAGTACGGACCGGCCTGTTCCTACTCCACGCACCAAGCCCACGGTGTGCGTCGCCAGTCCAGCCCGGCCGGTTCCTGTTCCACGCACTAAGCCTGCGGTGTGCGTCGACAGCCCTGCCCGGCCTGTTCCTGCTCCACGCACCAAGTCTACGGTGTGCGTCGCCAGCCCAGCCCGGCCTGTTCCTGCTCCACGCACAAAGCCTACGGTGTGCGTCGCCAGCCCAGCCCGGCCTGTTCCTGCTCCACGCACAAAGCCTACGGTGTGCGTCGCCAGCCCAGCCCGGCCTGTCCCTGCTCCACGCACAAAGCCTACGGTGTGCGTCGCCAGCCCGACCCGGCCTGTTCCTGCTCCACGCACAAAGCCTACGGTGTGCGTCGCCAGCCCAGCCCGGCCTGTTCCTGCTCCACGCGCCAAACCTACGGTGTGCGTCGACAGCCCTGCCCGGCCTGTTCCTGCTCCACGCGCCAAACGTACGGTGTGCGTCGCCAGCCCAGCCCGGCCTGTTCCTGCTCCACGCACCAAGTTCACGGTGTGCGTCGCCAGCCCAGCCCGGCCTGTTCCTGCTCCACGCACAAAGCCTACGGTGTGCGTCGCCAGCCCAGCCCGGCCTGTTCCTGCTCCACGCACAAAGCCTACGGTGTCGCGCGCCAGCCCAGCCCGGCCTGTTCCTGCTCCACGCACAAAGCCTACGGTGTACGCCGCCAGCCCAGCCCGGCCTGTCCCTGCTCTACGCACAAAGCCTACGGTGTGCGTCGTCGGCCTGGTCCAGCCCGTTCCTGCTACTCGCACCAAGCCAAGGGTGCGAGTCGTCAGCCTGGTCCAGCCCGTTCCTGCTACTCCGCATCCAAGCCAGGGGTACGAGTCGTCGGCCTGGTCCAGCCCGTTTCTGCTACTCGCACCAAGCCAAGGGTGCGAGTCGTCAGCCTGGTTCAGCTTCGTCCCTGCTACTCGCACCAAGCCAAGGGTGCGAGCCGTCAGCCTGATCCAGCCCATTCCTGCTACTCGCACCCAAGCCAGGGATGCGAGTCGTCAGCCTGGTGAGGCCCGTCCGGCTCCACGCATCAAGCCTAGGGTGCGTATCGTCAGCCAGGTCCGGTCCGTTCCTGCCTCACGCGCCGAAGCCAGGGGTGCGCGCGTCAGTCCAGATCCTACCAGCTGGGTCAGATCGGACCGGGGGCGCTACGGGGGATTGAAGAAGGGTGGTGGTCAAGCCCGAGCCGGAGCCGCCTCCGAGGAGCAACACCCACCCAGCCCTCCCCTATTTGGGGTGTAGGCGCGGTCGGAGTCCGCGCCTTTAGGGGGTACTGTCACGCTCTGGCTCCGGGACTGTGTATTTTGAGCCAGGGTGTGTTCATTTGGTTGTGTTTGGTATTGGTTGTGTTGTATTTGGTTGTGTTTCCTTGTTTGGTCGTGTGACTCCCAATCAGTGGTAACGAGTGTCAGCTGTCGGCTCGTTATCTCTGATTGGGAGCCATATTTAAACTGTCAGTGTTCACCTTAGTGTTGTGGGTTTTTGTTCCGTATCAGTCATTGTAACTGAGGACTTCACGGTTCGTCATTGTTTGTTGTTTTGTATTGAGTACTTTAATTAATAAAGTCATGTTCGTATCGCACGCTGCGCCTTGGTCCACTCACTTAGTAGACGTTCGTGACAGTATTGATCAATGGAGATACTTTTTGGGGCCACCAAGCCAAAACTTTGGCAGTGATATCATTTAAATTGTGATGGTGAGTAAAAACAAACCATTTGATTTTTACATTGTCATAAAGAGCACGTTCAACTTCATAAAAACCATCTCAAGAGGTTAAAAAAAGACTATAGTAAGTGTCTCTCTTCAGCTTAATTCAATAAGAGATTGAGCACTAGGCTGTTATTTTTATTTGTATTTCTTTATCAAAAACTATACATTGTACAATGTTCCAGAATATGTCAAAGTGTAGGTCTAGGTCCTGTGCTTCCAATGAGTGCTCTACAGTGGATGGGTAGCGGGGGTTATGGTGTGTTCGTAACCAGGTGGGACGTGGGAATTTACCACATCTGGTAAAAATCCACTTGAGCGGCACTCCAACTGGTAATTACTAGTTAAATCAGTCATGAATCCCCTTGTGACAGGGGAATGGAAGCTTGTTGTTTGCAACAGGGAGGGGCAATTGAATGCATGATTCACCATTTATTTTATTTTATTCCTAGCCTGTCTATCTATGGGTAACAGAGTTGATGTGTTATGCTCGACCTGCTCAGTTTTTCACCAAAAAACAACCTGAAAATTGCCATAAAATAGTAGAACCAGCTCACCTGCTTTTACACTATGATTTGACTATTAGATGTTCAATGTTTCCTTTGAAATAAATCTTTAAAAAGGAATAGTTTCACCACATTCAAATGAGAGTTCAGTTCACATAACAGGGTTGACCTTAAAAAGAGGGACAGACATAAATGAATCAAACTAATCACATGAAATAAATAATATCTTCACAAATAACTTTGTCAAAACAACGAAATAACTAGGGCTTTACAATGATGGTGAAAACCTTGAGTTTTTTGGGGAGTTAGTGGGTTAAAATCTTACTAGAAGTCACAGAGGGTGCACGTCAAAATGCTGAATTGTGGCACTTTAGCAAGTCTTTATTCATATTGAATATGAGATTGATTGAATTCTCCATATGGTCTATATTAAAGGGCACCTTATTTCATATAACATACTTTTCAAATTCAATATTGGTGCATCATTTCTACTTGAAAAAGAAAAGGAGAGCTGCACTCTAGGAGCTCAGATACAATAATTTTATAACCACCGTTTCGACAGCCAAGCTGTCTTCATCAGGGTATAATGATAAACACTGCGGGTCACTAGTTTCTATAGTTTATATATAGGACACACACAGGTGTCTGTAATTGGCCAGCTGTGGCTTGATTTCATTGGTTGATTTAGAGATATACAGTTGAAGTCGGAAGTTTACATACACTTCGGTTGGAGTCATTAAAACTTGTTTTCACTCCACAAATTTCTTGTTAACAAACTATAGTTTTGGCAAGTCGGTTAGGACATCTACTTTGTGCATGACAAAAGTAATTTTTTCAACAATTGTTTACAGACAGATTATTTCACTTATAATTCACTGTATCACAATTCCAGTGGGTCAGAAGTTTACATACACTAAGTTGACTGTGCATTTAAACAGCTTGGAACATCATTTGAGTCAATTGGAGGTGTACCTGTGGATGTATTTCAAGGCCTACCTTCAAACATGATGCTTGACATCATGGGAAATTCAAAAGTCTGGTTCATCCTTGGAAGCAATTTCCAAACGCCTGAAGGTAACACGATCATCTGTACAAACAATAGTACGCAAGTATAAACACCATGGGACCACGTAGCCGTCATACCGCTCAGGAAGGAGACGCGTTCTATCTCCTAGAGAGGAACAACTTTGGTGTGAAAAGTGCAAATCAATCCCAGAACAACAGCAAAGAACCTTGTGAAGATGCTGGAGGAAACCATCTATATCCACAGTAAAATGAGTCCTATATCGACATAACCTGAAAGGCCGCTCAGCAAGGAAGAAGCCACTGCTCCAAAACCGCCATAAAAAAGCCAGACTACGGTTTGCAACTGCACATGGGGACAAAGATCGTACTTTTTGGAGAAATGTCCTCTGGTTTGATGAAACAAAAATAGAACTGTTTGGCCATAATGACCATCGTTATGTTTGGAGGAAAAAGGGGGACGCTTGCAAGCCGAAGAACACCATCCCAACCGTGAAGCAAAGGGGGTGGCAGCATCATGCTGGGGGGTGCTTTGCTGCAGGAGGGACTGGTGCACTTCACAAAATAGATGGCATCATGAGGAAGGAAAATTATGTGGATATATTGAAGCAACATCTCAAGACATCAGTCAGGAAGTTAAAGCTTGGTCGCAAACGGGTCTTCCAAATGGACAATGACCCCAAGCATACTTCCAAATTTGTGGCAAAATGGCTTAAGGACAACAAAGTCAAGGTATTGGAGTGGCCATCACAAAGCCCTGACCACAATCCTATAGAAAATGTGTGTGCAGAACTGAAAAAGCATGTGCGAGCAAGGAGGCCTACAAACCTGACTCAGTTACACCAGCTCTGTCAGGAGGAATGGGCCAAAATTCACCCAACTTATTGTGGGAAGCTTGTGGAAGGCTACGCGAAACGTTTGACCCAAGTTAAATAATTTAAAGGCAATGCTACCAAATACTAATTGAGTGTATGTAAACTTCTGACCCACTGGGAATGTGATGAAATAAATAAAAGCTGAAATAAATAATTCTCTCTACACTTATTCTGACATTTCACATTATTAAAATAAAGTGGTGATCCTAACTGACCTAAGACAGGGAATTTTTACTAGGATTAAATGTCAGGAATTGTGAAAAACTGAGTTTAAATGTATTTGGCTAAGGTGCATGTAAACTTCCGACTTCAACTGTAAATAGAACACATACAAAAGCATGATTTCTACTTAACATATCAAAGGGATGCAAAAGGCACTCATTTCGTGGAATGACCCAGTACATGTTAAGTTCTGCCCATTGGACGTTGGTTGCAATGCTCTCGTCAAGTTTGTTTATTTGTCATATGCACATGAAAGACATGGAGTCACTACATGACCAATAATGTATCATGTTTGTAGTAATTTATTTTTGTAATTTAAATGCATTTAAATCATGTTAGTGCTTTTGGTATGTGTCAAGTACAATAAAAATGCATTTTGACAAAATATATTGTAGTGGCAGCAGCCTTTTTGAAGACTTGGAGGCGTGGCTTGTTGGGGGCATGGCTTTATCTTAGTGCTTTTTGGCCACATTGACATAAGTAGATGTGATACCAAAGAGCCTACTAAAGTTGTATTGTTAAGACAGTCACTATTTTGTAACAGTCACCATTTCGTTACAATATGATTTGGCCAACTATTTATATTTACCATACATTTTAATTGTAAAAAAATATATCTTACACATACATTTTAAATGCATGTTGGAATATATTTTACAAAACATTTCCAAATATATTGATAAATACATCTGAAAATATATTATTTAATGTATTTCAGAATGTATTTTTAAATACATTAAATACATTTTCCAATGCATTTAACATATTGTGATATACATTTTACATACATATATATTTTAAATACATTCCATAATATATGTTGGAATGTATTTCAAATGTATTAAATAAAATAAAAAAGTATACATTATTTGCCAATTTTAAATATTTCACATGTACACTAAAACATGTACAGTGGGGAAAAAAAGTATTTAGTCAGCCACCAATTGTGCAAGTTCTCCCACTTAAAAAGATGAGAGAGGCCTGTAATTTTCATCATAGGTACACGTCAACTATGACAGACAAAATGAGAAAAAAAATTCCAAAAAATCACATTGTAGGATTTTTAATGAATTTATTTGCAAATTATGGTGGAAAATAAGTATTTGGTCAATAACAAAAGTTTTTCAATACTTTGTTATATACCTGTTGTTGGCAATGACACAGGTCAAACGTTTTCTGTAAGTCTTCACAAGGTTTTCACACACTGTTGCTGGTATTTTGGCCCATTCCTCCATGCAGATCTCCTCTAGAGCAGTGATGTTTTAGGGGCTGTCACTGGGCAACACGGACTTTCAACTCCCTCCAAAGATTTTCTATGGGGTTGAGATCTGGAGACTGGCTAGGCCACTCCAGGACCTTGAAATGCTTCTTACGAAGCCACTCCTTCGTTGCCCAGGCGGTGTGTTTGGGATCATTGTCATGCTGAAAGACCCAGCCACGTTTCATCTTCAATGCCCTTGCTGATGGAAGGAGGTTTTCACTCAAAATCTCACGATACATGGCCCCATTCATTCTTTCCTTTACACGGATCAGTCGTCCTGGTCCCTTTACAGAAAAACAGCTCCAAAGCATGATGTTTCCACCCCCATGCTTCACAGTAGGTATGGTGTTCTTTGGATGCAACTCAGCATTCTTTGTCCTCCAAACACGACGAGTTGAGTTTTTACCAAAAAGTTATATTTTGGTTTCATCTGACCATATGACATTCTCCCAATCCTCTTCTGGATCATCCAAATGCACTCTATCAAACTTCAGACAGGCCTGGACATGTACTGCCTTAAGCAGGGGGACACGTCTTGCACTGCAGGATTTGAGTCCCTGGCGGCGTAGTGTGTTACTGATGGTAGGCTTTGTTACTTTGGTCCCAGCTCTCTGCAGGTCATTCACTAGGTCCCCCCGTGTGGTTCTGGGATTTTTGCTCACCGTTCTTGTGATCATTTTGACCCCACGGGGTGAGATCTTGCGTGGAGCCCCAGATCGAGGGAGATTATCAGTGGTCTTGTATGTCTTCCATTTCCTAATAATTGCTCCCACAGTTGATTTCTTCAAACCAAGCTGCTTACCTATTGCAGATTCAGTCTTCCCAGCCTGGTGCAGGTCTACAATTTTGTTTCTGGTGTCCTTTGACAGCTCTTTGGTCTTGGCCATAGTGGAGTTTGGAGTGTGACTGTTTGAGGTTGTGGACAGGTGTCTTTTATACTGATAACAAGTTCAAACAGGTGCCATTAATACAGGTAACAAGTGGAGGACAGAGGAGCCTCTTAAAGAAGAAGTTACAGGTCTGTGAGAGCCAGAAATCTTGCTTGTTTGTAGGTGACCAAATACTTATTTTCCACCATCATTTGCAAATAAATTCATAAAAAATCCTACAATGTGATTTTCTGGATTTTTTTTGCTCAATTTGTCTGTCATAGTTGACGTGTACCTATGATGAAAAATACAGGCCTCTCTCATCTTTTTAAGTGGGAGAACTTGCACAATTGGTGGCTGACTAAATACTTTTTTTCCCCACTGTATCTAAATATATTTTTTTAATGTATTTTTTTCCCGTATGGGTAAAGAAGATGACAGTGCAGTTGGCTGTCAGATCTCCATCTCTCATCATCACCCCCCCAGTCACAGACAGACATGAAATCAACCAATACTGATAGATGGTTAACAGGTGTAGTCTAATTACAATCATCTCAACAGCCAAACAAACTGATTGCCATGTTCATTTTAATGACAGACATGTTTCTCTGGAAAGCTAATTAAAAGGTAGAAAATCAAGGCTGTTAGGTTTGGAGGTAGTGGAGGGAGCCTTTCGAGCCAAGTGTTCTCCTGGGTCTACTGTAATAAGCTGTTTTCAACACTAATGATGTCATAATGAATATATAATGAAGGGTGGGGTGGGGTGGGGGAACTAGGGAACGAGGGGCTCTATCCCAGGTGGGAAAGGGGTGATTGTGGTGAGAGGGTAGTTGGGGTGCAGGAGGAGGGTATTGTGGATGAATGTGTGGAGGAGAGAGGGGGAATAGGGAGAAGGGTTGAGGGGGGCTCCATCTGTTTCAACGACACAGGACCAGGGCACTGAGAGGGGGGTGGGAGGAGGGTCTTAGGGGGCAATTACCTGCTGCAGCAGTGGGGGCCAGTTAGCCCCATCTCCCCCTGCATATGACCATGAGAGGCCAGCATTAGAGTGAGAGAAATGGACCGGGTAGGGGGGGTGAACTCTGTTGCCCCTGACAGTCAGTCAGTGTGGACGTATGAGAGGATGAAGAGGAGGAGAATAAGCTGATTAATCTAGATCAGATGCATCCCACCCCCTCTCACCCTTACCCACAATTTCCCATACCCCTCTCTCTCTCTTTACCCTCTCTGAAATGTATGATTTCGGGTTCAGTTGAGCCATCTGCAGCTTAGACTTGTTGGAAAGCTCCTCAGCTCCTCTGTGTATTAAGACAGTGTCGAGGCACTTTGAAGCTACTGTAGGTGTAGGACAAACCCACAGAGTGGAAGCCATCCAGAAGGTGAGGGAGATGGCGGAGATGAGAAAGGGATGAGACATCTCTCTGTCTCCCCCATCTCTAAGTCTTCATGAAGCACACAAATATGTGTTTTGCCGATCGTATTTGTATATGGTAATGTACGAGAGATAATATGCATACAACGGAAATGTACAGTTGAAGTCGGAAGTTTACATACACTTAGGTTGGAGTCATTGAAACTCATTTTTCAACCACTACACACATTTCTTGTTAACAAACTATAGTTTTGGCAAGTCGGTTAGAACATCTACTTTGTGATTGACACAAGTATTTTTTCCAACAATTGTTTACAGACAGATTATTTCACTTATAATTCACTGTATCACAATTCCAGTGGGTCAGAAGTTTACATACACTAAGTTGACTGTGTCTTTAAACAGCTTGGAAAATTCCAGAAAATGATGTCATGGCTTTAGAAGCTTCTGATAGGTTAATTGACATCATTTGAGTCAACTGGAGGTGTACCTGTGGATGTATTTCAAGGCCTACCTTCAAACTCAGTGCCTCTTTGCTTGACATCATGTTTAGACCTCCACAAGTCTGGTTCATTCTTGGGAGCAATTTCCAAACGCCTGAAGGTACCACGTTCATCTGTACAAACAATAGTACGCAAGTATAAACACCATGGGACCACGCAGCCGTCATACCGCTCAGGAAAGAGACACGTTCTGTCTCCTAGACATGAACGTACTTTGGTGCGAAAAGTGCAAATCAATCAAAGAACAAGAGCAAAGGACCTTGTGAAGATGCTGGCGGAAACAGGTACAAAAGTATCTATATCCACAGTAAAACAAGTCCTATAACGACATAACCTGAAAGGCCGCTCAGCAAGGAAGCCACTGCTCCAAAATTATCAAGGAACCTACCAGGTACAACCCTAAATCCGTAAACATGGGCATCCTGACTAACTTACCCTCTAAATACACCTCTGATGTCTTCAACCAGGATCTCAGCGATCACTGCCTTATTGCCTGCGTCCGTAACAGGTCCGCGGTCAAACGACCACCCCTCATCACTGTCAAACGTTCCCTAAAACACTTTAGCGAGCAGGCCTTCCTAATTGACCTGGCCCAGGTATCCTGGATGGATATCGATCTCATTCCGTCAGTAGAGGATGCCTGGTTGTTCTTTAAAAATGCTTTCCTCTCAATTTTAAATAAGCATGCCCCATTCAAAAAATTCAGATCTAAGAACAGATATAGCCCCTGGTTCTCCTCAGACTTGACTGCCCTTGACCAGCACAAACACATCCTGTGGCGTACTGCATTAGCATCGAATAGCCCCCGCGATATGCAACTCTACAGGGAAGTTAGGAACCAATATACACAAGCAGTTAGGAAAGCAAAGGCTAGCTTTTTCAAACATACATTTGCATCCTGTAGCACTAACTCAAAAAACTTTTGGGACACTGCAAAGTCCATGGAGAATAAGAGCACCTCCTCCCAGCTGCCCACTGCACTGAGGCTAGGAAACACTATCACCACCGATAAATCTACAATAATCGAGAATTTCAACAAGCATTTTGCTACGGCTGGCCATGCTTTCCACCTGGCTACCACTACCCCGGCCACCAGCTCTGCACCCTCCGCTGCAACTTGCCCATGCCCCCCCCCCGCTTCTCCTTCACACAAATTCAGACAGCTGATGTTCTGAAAGAGCTGCAAAATCTGGACCCCTACAAATCATCTGGGCTAGATAATCTGGACCCTTTCTTTCTAAAATTAGCCGCCAAAATTGTCGCAACCCCTATTACTAGCCTGTCAGGAGGAATGGGCCAAAATTCACCCAACTTATTGTGGGAAGCTAGTGGAAGGCTACCCGAAACGTTTGACCCAAGATAAACAATTTAAAGGCAATGCTACCAAATACTAATTGAGTGTATGTAAACTTCTGACCCACTAGGAATGTGATGAAAGAAATAAAAGCTGAAATAAATTATTCTCTCTAATATTATTCTGACATTTCACATTCTTAAAATAAAATGGTAATCCTAACTGACCTAAGACAGGGCATTTTTACTAGGATTAAATGTCAGGAATTGTGAAAAACTGAGTTTAAATGTATTTGGCTAAGGTGTATGTAAACTTCCGACTTCAACTGTATGTGGTGTTTAGCATTATAAAACACTTCCATGAAGAGAAGCCAAATACCGTAAGGATAAACAATGTTCAGTTTATAGTGCTTTTATCACAAGGAAACAAAGGAGTAGGAAGAAAAACATAATTGAGTGATATAAGCTGCATTTAAAGCTCCAAGAGGCAGTCTGACCAGCCGTTCTACAAGAAGACAAATACCCTCCTTTATCTTTGGCTTACAGGGCACGAATACACACACACCCATACACACACACATTTAAATGTAAGCCACATTAGAGGGGATCTGCTCACTTCAATATATTATAATGTGATGCTTGCCCTTAATGGAAAATCAATGAGAAGACAAGCCCGCTACCTCCGAGACCATGCAAAATGCAATTTCCAGATTGACATGTGGAGGGTGTGTGTGATTGATTCTGACTGGTGCCCCATTTTAATATTTTTTACCGTGAGCTCATTGGCTCTCAGGCATCGTCCTCTGGTTTTACAACATGCCTCCCTCCCTCCCTCTCTATCTCTCTCTCTCTTCTACTCTTCCATGTCCATATCGTTCTCAGATGAGGATTTTCATGGGGTTAAATGCCAATACACAGTCAATATCAACTAAGCCTGAATTGCATGGCCAGAGGGTCTGATTATACTCACAGTGAAGATTCAAGTATGTCCTATAACAAATTCAATCCTGTTCCCAATCAGACATTTCCCCACATCTCAAACTTCAGCCCTGGAAGGCAATTTACAGCATCAATAAACACCCCTGATCTGACTCATTCCACCTAGATACAACAGTGCAAAAGTCCAAACAGAATCCTAGCATCACAGTATACAGTGTTGTGAAAAAGTATTTGCCCCCTTTCTAATTTTCTCTACTTTTGCATATTTGTGATACCGAATGTTATCAGATCTTCAACCAAAACCTAATATTAGATAAAGGGAACATAAGTGAACAAATAACACAACAATTACATATTTATTTCATAAACAATGTTATGCAACACCCAATTCCCCTGTGTGAAAAAGTAATTGCCCCCTTACACTCAATAACTGGTTGTGCCACGTTTAGCTGCAATGACTCCAACCAAATGCTTCCTGTAGTTGTTGATCAGTCTCTCACGTCGCTGTGGAGGAATTTTGGCCCACTCTTCCATGCAGAACTGCTTTAACTCAGTGACGTGTGGGTTTTCAAGCATGAACTGCTCGTTTCAAGTCCTGCCACAACATCTCAATTGGGATTAGGTCTGGACTTTGACTAGGCCATTCCAAAACTTCCAATTTGTTGCTTTTTAGCAATTTTCATGTAGACTTGATTGTGTGTTTTGGATCATTGTCTTGCTGCATGACCCAGCTGCGCTTCAGCTTCAGCTCACAGACGGATGGTCTGACATTCTCCTGTAGAATTCTCAGATACAGAGCAGAATTCATGGTTCCTTCTATTAAGGCAAGTCGTCCAGGTGCTGAGGCAGCAAAGCATCCCCAAACCATCACACCACCACCACCATGCTTGACCTTTGGTATGATGTTCTTACTGTGGAATGCAGTGTTTGGTTTTCGCCAGACATAATGGGACCCATCTCGTCCAAAAAGTTGACTCAAGTTTGACAAAAAGCACCTGGATGATCATCAATACTTTTGGAAGAACGTTCTATGGACAGATTATTCAAAAGTATAACTTTTTGCACGACATGGTTCCAGTAATGTCTGGTGAAAACCAAACTCTGCATTCCACAATAAGAACATCATACCAAAGGTCAAGCATGGTGGTGGTGGTGTGATGGTTTGGGGATGCTTTGCTGCCTCAGGACCTGGACGACTTGCCTTAATAGAAGGAATGATGAATTCTGCTCTGTATCAGAGAATTCTACAGGAGAATGTCAGACCATCCGTCTGTGAGCTGAAGCTGAAGCGCAGCTGGGTCATGCAGCAAGTCAATGATCCAAAACACACAATCAATGGAAGTTCCCTTTATCTAATATTAGGTTTTGGTTGAAGATCTGATAACATTCAGTATCACAAATATGCAAAAGTAGAGAAAATTAGAAAGGGGGCAAATACTTTTTTCACAGCACTGGCATCTTGGGAGGTTGGTGGCACCTTAATTGGGAAAACCCATCTTGTGGTTATGACTGGAGTGGAATAGGTGGAATTGTATGAAATACATCAAACACATGGTTTCCATGTGTTTGATGCCATTCCATTCCAGCCATTATTATGAGCCATCCTCCCCTCAGCAGCCTCCACTGCTTGGCACTACATATATGACCCAATAGCCTGGCGAGATCTCAGCACTCCCCCATGGAACCCACTGAGTTGGTTCACAGTAAGTGGGATTAGCCGTAAAGAGAGGGGTCCAGGTTAATATGCCCTGGATCACACACGGATCACACACACACTCTAGGGGTGTAATCATTAGTCCAAACAGTTATCATTAGTCCAAACAAAACAAGAGCTTAATTTGGACAGATTCAGGTAGGTCCCTCCCCGTATGATTTTGTTTGCTTCCTTTTAAGAAAAGTTTTGTAACAGAATCGGCGGAATGAATATGCCCCAGGGCAAGTGGACAAAACACACACAGCTTCCAGGAAAATCCATGAACCATCTTCTCACACACTAGCATAAAACAAAGATACACATATTCACCAAAACACATTCACACTCACTGATACATGCACAAAGTGCGGACAGTGAAGTGTGACACCGTATGCTGATAGCTGAAATGCACAATACACCGCTGCTACAGCAGACAGATCTGACTGTGAGCTGTAACAAATATCCCTATTACATAATTTTTTATTTATTTATTTTATGCCATTTAGCAGACGCTTTTATCCAAAGCGACTTACAGTCATGCGTGCATACATTTTTGTGTATGGGTGGTCCCGGGGATCGAACCCACTACCTTGGCGTTACAAGCGCCGTGCTCTACCAGTTGAGCTACAGAGGACCACATTTTACATCTCATCCATTAAACACATCCCACATTGAAATCAACGGAGGACCGAGCTTATCATTCCAACAAGAGTGCTTTTCTAGGAGCAAGCGGCACAATCTATTTTCTGGGTAGCAGGAGCAACAGTGTTACATTTTATATATATATATCACATTGGGAAAATAGATCCCATTTCTGAGTAAGCCAAGACATTGGGCACGGCAGAACACTCCACACTTCAATAGCTGCACACACAGCCTCATCGCCCAAACCACAATGACCTCCATTCAACACCAACATCACTCACCTTGCCGAAGTCCCTGACATCAAACAGGTCAAATGGGTCAAACAGCTCACTGTTGCGCAGGCCAAACTTGTCGTGGCACACCTTGAGGAACGTCCGGATGTTCTTCAGACAGAGAAACTGGAAGAGAGAGAGAAGAAAGGTCAGGAACAGTGTGGGAAAAGGTTTGTGACGATGTGTCCTGGTGAGTTCCTGTCCCTTTGGACATTCCACTCCATTGCTTGCTAGCTCCTCAGTTCGAGCCAAACACAGACTGTTTGATAATGTTTATGTTGCTTACCTTTTCAAGCATATTCATAGGAAGCCGCCCGTACGTGCACATTAGTTATCCAGCAGGTGCGCACCATCAGTAATTAGAACGTTCTATGTTGAGGGGTGTTTTCCTGATAATATATTATTTATCTGTTAAATGTTTATGTATGTTTTTAACTACATTTGGGTACTGCTGTGAACATCAGACGTATTTATAGCTCAATCCGACTCCTAGTTATTAAACGGTATCTGTAATAAGCAATATCATTGTGACATCTTTTAGAGAATAGGCCTATTTAATTTCCTGGTCATGATTGACAGGCTCTCCACTTCCTTCTCCTTCCTGTATGTATGCTAAGCGTGATTAAACACAATGTCAGGCTGATTGTGCTCCTGAGGCTCAGTCTGAAGCTGGGACTGAAGTAGTACATCTCTGACTCAGATAACATAGTACATCTCTGACTCAGATAACACAGGCAGAGAGCAGAGACACCTGTCTCCTAGCAATACCCCCCCTATAACCCATGTCATAGTATCTCATAGTAGTACCAATGACTCAAACCAACACTACACTCTTAGAAAAAAAGGTGCTATCTAGAACCTAAAAGGGTTCTTCAGCTGTCCCCATAGGAGAACCCTTTGAAGAACCCTTTATGGTTCCAGGTAGAACCCTTTTGGGCTCCATCTAGAACCCTTTCCACAGAGGATTCTACATGGAACCCAAAAGGGTTCTACCTGGAACAAAAAGGGGTTTTACATGGAACCAAAAAGGGTTATCCTATGGGGACAGCCGAATAATCTCTATGGAACCCTTTTTTCTAAGAGTGTAGGGTCACCTCTTCAGGAATAGGAGATGTGCTGTATGAACTGTGCTCTCCCTCTAGCATGGATTTAGACATCATTGTGGATTTGCCAGTACATATCAGACACCACTTGGTAGAAGCCACCGGCCCTATGTACTGATGTTATACTAGATCAACCTGCTCTCAGTTAGGAATGAGAAGAGCGCGTACCACATATCTAATATTCCAGGCATGGTGAGGTTATAGAATTGGCTGAGTTATCTTGTGCATCAGAGTGAATCTCTTAATGAGTAAATGTGTTTTTGCAATAAGTACAATGTATCAGACTGCGGGTGAGAGACAACCATAAGTACCGCGACAAAACAATAACCCAGCAGCATTACTGTCTTCCATCTCTCACCACCTAATGTGTAGATATTACCTAGCTCACTGAGATAGGCTCTTTCATACTGTATCTTATCATGTGGGTTGAGAAGCAGCGGTGGCCATGGAGACAGACTCTGTACCAATGTGTTTTCCTGATAGTGTGAGAGAGGACTGGAGGCTTTGTTAACCAAAAACACTTGGGTATTTATGCTGATGAAGGCTTTAGGCTTGAAACACATCCTTGACTAATTTCAGCTGATATGGAATGCGTGTTGAGAGCTGTCTTTCTTTTGGCACCTACTGTGTTTTCATGTTAGTAGTTGAGCACCCTTGCATTTTTAAGTGAATAATAGGCTAAATGTGTTTGAGATATGATATGATACGTTATTGTCCATTGTTATGGATATTCATGCAAGTCCTGTGTGTCCAGACCTCAGAGTCCTGCTGAGTCATTCATATTCATAAAGCATATCTCCACAGAGAGAGAGTCACTGCACTGAGCCCCATAAGAGTGCAACACCGGTCACTGCGCCCAGTGACGAGCAACGTGATTGGCTGGCCCACTGCCGTGGCATTTGCAGTTCACCAGCTAAGGTTATCATGTCTGGCGATCATCAAATGGAGAGGAAAGAAAGTGTATTCTTCTGCCAGGGTAAAAGGTAACATTTGCAGGAGGTGGTTGGAGTGGGGGGGCTCTCCAGATAGAGATCATAGGGTTGACTATGTGGAGGACATTCTAATGCATGTACTGTTGCCTACTGTAAGATAACAGAGCTGAGGAGATAACAGAGCTGAGGGGATAACAGAGCTGAGGAGATAACAGAGCTGAGGGGATAACAGAGCTGAGGAGATAACAGAGCTGAGGAGATAACAGACCTGAGGAGATAACAGAGCTGAGGAGATAACAGAGCTGAGGGGATAACAGAGCTGAGGAGATAACAGAGCTGAGGAGATAATAGAGCTGAGGAGATAACAGAGCTGAGGGGATAACAGAGCTGAGGAGATAACAGAGCTGAGGAGATAACAGAGCTGAGGAGATAACAGAGCTGAGGAGATAACAGAGCTGAGGAGATAACAGAGCTGAGGAGATAACAGAGCTGAGGAGATAACAGAGCTGAGGAGATAACAGAGCTGAGGGGATGAGGGGTGGAATTATGATCTGTTGAGTGGAAAACACATATACACACACACCATCTCTACAGCTCTGAACACACCCGGGACACACTCTGAACATGGTCAGGTCCACAGGCTGCTACTGGCCTGAATACAATTCACATACTTACAACTCACATATGTGGGGTAACACATCTACTGTGTTACCCCACATATCCATAGCTAGTCTTGCATGTCATTTTTCTGTGTGAAATACTACAATCAGAACATCTCTTGTATCTCTAAAAGCACTACACCTTTACATTTTATTTTCTTTACAAGATATAGCCAGGTCTTATTATTGAGACATATTAGATTTGATTTCACCAACAACCCTGCATGTTTATAAAGAGTAGCCCAGTCCAACCTTAAAAACTCCACACAGCACAGACACCATGTTGACCAGCCCAACCTCAGAAACAGGATATCATGTTGACCAGCCCAACCTCAGAAACAGGATATCATGTTGACCAGCCCAACCACAGTGCCAGACACCATGTTGACCAGCACAACCTCAGAGACGGGACATCATGTTGACCAGCCCAACCTCAGAAACAGGATATCATGTTGACCAGCCCAACCACAGAGCCAGACACCATGTTGACCAGCCCAACCTCAGAGATGGGACATCATGTTGACCAGCCCAACCTCAGAGATGGGACATCATGTTGACCAGCCCAACCTCAGAGACAGGACCAGCCCAACCTCAGAGACAGGACATCATGTTGACCAGCCCAACCTCAGAGACAAGACATCATGTTGACCAGCCCAACCTCAGAGACAGGACATCATGTTGACCAGCCCAACCTCAGAGACAGGACATCATGTTGACCAGCCCAACCTCAGAGACAGGACATCATGTTGACCAGCCCAACCTCAGAGACAGGACATCATGTTGACCAGCCCAACCTCAGAGACAGACACCATGTTGACCAGCCCAACCTCAGAGACATACACCATGTTGACCAGCCCAACCTCAGAGACAGGACATCATGTTGACCAGCCCAACCTCAGAGACAGGACATCATGTTGACCAGCCCAACCTCAGAGACAGGACATCATGTTGACCAGCCCAACCCTTGGCCTTGTTCTCTCTTCAACAGTCTGGTGTTAAGAGTTCAGCCTGTTCTCAGAACCCACTGACCATGGAAAAAGACACACCTGGAGGGACCCCTCTGTGTGTATATCTTCTAGCCTATGTAATTGTGTGTGTGTTTGTGTGTGCACATGCGTGTGTTTGTGTGTGTGTGTGTGTGTGTGTGTGTGTGTGTGTGTGTGTGTGTGTGTGTGTGTGTGTGTGTGTGTGTGTGTGTGTGTGTGTGTGTGTGTGTGTGTGCGTGTGTGTGTGTGCTCCACTGAAGTGACAGCTCTGACTTTGACTTCTCAGTTCTAATCCAGCAAACAACAGCCACTAACGAGTGTGAGCAAGAAAGAAGACTTGTTGGTATGGGGCAGAAAAGAGAAAAGGAACAGAGGAAGATGACATGAGCAAATGGCAAAGAGGGAGAAAACAGGTAACAAAGGGCTGTCATCCCCTGACAGCACCTCGGTGGTGTGTCGCCCCACCCCACCCGTCACACAGAGAATAATGCATTACCCCAGTGCTGTGGAGATACTGTAACCCTTGAGTGCACTGACTCCCCACTGCTTCAGAAATGAAGGGATACAAATTTGAGCTTCCTCATAAACCTGAGAGCTCTGGAATTAAAGAGATGGAGGGAAGGGGGAGGAGGAGAAGGAGGAGGAGGAGAAGGGGGTTGTTTTGCCAAAACTGAGGCGCTTTGGTGTTAGCTAAAAGGGAAAGTGATGAGGGGGAAAGCCGGCAGGGAACAAGCCCTGTGGGGTAGAGGGGGATGGGAGGGGAGGGGAGGAGGGTAAGGGGCGGAGGGGGTTGTTGTGTCTGACTCTGAGGATGATGAAAAAGTGCAGAGCAACTAAGCAAGCGAGGGGAAAAAGGGCGTATACAGTCTGCGGAGAAATGGGGAGTTGAGAGATGGGTCCATGCAGACTGAGACAGCCGATATGAGTCAGTGAGTGGATCAGATCGTCAGAATCAGTGGGAGAGAGTGAAGTCTGTCTATGAGAGTCAAGCAGACAGACACAGTCATTTAAAACACACAGACAGCAGCTGGTGTGTACCTGTGTCTACGGGAGGGAATCACTCCACACACCTCTGGAAAAACAGGAAGAGAGAACATAACAGACACTGCAGGTGGGAAAGAGAGAAAGCAGCCCACTCAACCCTTTCCTCTCCTCCACAGCAGCCCAAATAAAAGAGGCTATGCTGCTTCCGACAGATGGATGAGACACTACAGGGAGCGGTGTGTGTGTGTGTGTGTGTGTGTGTGTGTGTGTGTGTGTGTGTGTGTGTGTGTGTGTGTGTGTGTGTGTGAAGACCAGGCTCTCTGGGAAACCTACAGGCGAAGACCTCTAATATTCCTAATACTGAGCTAGATATTCCAGTGTGTTGTCCATGCTCTGTGTATTTCATCCTCTCTCACCAGCCCGGCCTGTAGGCTTAGAAACCCCCTTCTCTCTTGGAATAGGGAGTCAGCCACACCCTCTGATTGGTGTTGTGAACAGACACCCAGGGGGCCTGGAGGACATCCATCCCTGACTCCACCCCCAACCCCTGTTATCTATGACGGAAAGCAAACTCCCGGGTCGCCCAGATGTTAAAACCAGTCAAGAGAAAGGCCCTGCTCAGGCTAATTGGGGAGGCAGACAAACCATGAATAATACATGATGGCACTATGCAAATGTTCATCTGATAGCATTACCCCCAAAGCCTCATATAATGACGCGGAGCGCCCATGTTATTAGATCAAGCCCCAACACACAACATACGAAGCCTTTCAAATTAGCACCATATGACCCAGTTTTAAGATCCATGTTAAGTAGGCCAACTACAATTTTTTAGAAAGGTTAATCTCCATTACAAAGGATCATAATTCATTGGAAAAGCCAGACTCCAGAAGGAGTGGTGCACTAGGGATTCAGAATGGTTGAGATAATTGAGGCAAGTCCACCTTCACCTTTGCTCCAACTGTATATAAAGATGTTAGCACACAAGCTAATTGCCTCAAGGGGCAATTCTTAGATAAGAGGCATGTATTGAAAGTGGAGTGTACAACTTGGTTCAACTAACATGTCTGCTCTCTCACGCTCTCGCTCTCTTTCTCTCTCTCTCTCTCTCTCTCTCTCTCTCTCTCTCTCTCTCTCTCTCTCTCTCTCTCTCTCTCTCTCTCTCTCTCTCTCTCTCTCTCTCTCTCTCTCTCACACACACACACATACAGGTAAATCTGCTGAAAATATCAAAACCAGTGAACTTTAGTCAACTGAAACAAAGTCCTCTTAAAAGAAAAAAAAGCTTTGTGAGAAATCTGAAGCAGAACAGAGGAAAGAGAGAGAAGAGAAATGTCTTGAAGGTAGAACCATCCTCAGCTGGGAACAAATGATGTGCTCTCATGGATAATGGAGAGAACGGAGAGGATCTATTCAATGAAGTTCACGGCACTACAGTCTCTCTCACAGTACCAGGCCAGCCAGCTCGCCACAGCCAGATCCAGCCAGCTGCAATATACCGCCTACATAGCTTCACTCCCCAATCCCCCCTAATCAGGTGACATCATCCCTGCCATTGTCAATCAACACCTGGACCTCTGAGTAAACCCTGGTGGGTGTCATCAGTCAGCCACCATAATAGGCTAACAGTGTGCCTGTTGTGTGTATGCCTCCACCACATCATCAGTGTGTGTGTGTGTGTGTGTGTGTGTGTGTGTGTGTGTGTGTGTGTGAGAGAGTGAGAAGCATATTGCAGGGGAGGAATGGACCCAGGGCAGCGGAAGATAAAAGGCAGCAAAAAGCCTTCATTAACACCTCAATTCTATCTGACCTGATTTCCCATTTCCTCTGACCTTAAAGATGCACTATGCAGAAATCACTCCGCCATTTCCTGGTTGCAAAAATTCGAATAGTTCGCCTAATTTCAGTTTATGTGACAGAACAAGCAAGTATAGTGTAGAGAATCATTGTACCATCTAAACCGCTGTGAAATATATTTTCCATAACCAAAAATATTATATTTTCAGCTGTTTGTAGCTGGTGTACAAAACCGAAAGTAAAAGATGCAAAAACAAAACTTAAGCACGGGAAGAAGAAATAGCGCACATTGAACAGATCTAACGCTTCTTAGACTTTCTTTCAATGAGAATTACAGATATATAACTCACAAATGTGAATTTGGTTGGGTCGCCCAAAAAGTGACATATTACAGCTTTAAATGCTGTTTTCCCCCATATCCATCTGTAAAGTAATAATTCATAAAATGTCCTCTTCTGGGGATGCAAATGAGGGAAAAATGACATGCAATATTTCTATGTTTTGTTTTGTTTTCTGACACAGGGCTTTCACCCTCGCGTGACCGAGCCTATTTAGAGCGTGGTTGAGCATTCCAAAATAAAGACTTGGTTTTCCATGATGGACTCACAAAGGATGTCATCATCCACTTGGCTGCTCTGGTCACTCTGGAGAGTTAACTTCCTGTTGTCTTTAGACAAGCCAGAGGTATGGACCTTGAAACGTCATGTCAACCAAGGAGATATACATTTTACCTACATTAATCCTGCCCTTTCCAACCCTGCTCTCCATAATTCAGCCCGAACTTGAAAACCCTCAAAGAATATTGAATCAAAAACCACACTTTAGTATGAATACTCTGGTTTTGCGAACCAAAACCTGGGTGCAAACAACCAAAATCTATAATACCTACAGATCAGAGGAGGGTCTTGGGAGCAGCTATAGGAGGACATCGTCATTGTAATGGCTGGAATGGAATGAATGTAACGGTATCAAACACATCAAACATATGGAAACCACGTTTGACTTTGTTCCATTTATTCCATTCCAGCCATTACAATGAGCACGTCCTCCTATAGCTCCTCCCACCAGCCTCCTCTGCTACAGATGCACAACAGGGCGGATGAATAAGAGCCTGTTTATGTACTCTAGGTGCAGAATGGGCTGTGTACCATAGACCCTGGAGAGAAGCAGTGTGTGAGGAATCTCTGGTTGTTGGTAGCATAGAAATAGAATCTCATTCTAGTTCTGTTGTTGGTAGTCTCAGCCCCAGCCCTTCCACGTCCTCTCAGCCCCCTGAGCAATGTGTGGAGAGGGCCGCTGAGAATCTGAGACCACACCGGATCAATGGCCAGGTAATTTATGACACTAGACTGGGGAGCAAAGGACTGCATCTATCTTCTCCCAGCCCCACCGTCTCCCTCCTCCCTCACTGGGGTATTTCTCATAGCAGTGATTTAGATCATGTCTTAGATATAGCTCCTTCATCTTCCTTCCCTGGGAAGGCCAGAAACATCATACAGTGAGAGGACGGGGGAAATCAATGCTTTTATAGTGAGAGTGCCCAGTGTAACAGCAGTACGTGTGTTTTCACCAAATAAAAACTGGGTTTGAGAACACTAAAGGAGAGATGCACGGTTTGAGGTTTACAGATGTAGGATCTTAATTTGATCACCATGTTGCAGGAGAACTTTCCTGAAATGCAGGAAATTGAATGCAGTGTATTTGAGGTATAACAAGGCTTCTGAAGTTTGTAATTTCCATTTTAAAATTTCAGACTTGATTTCCCCTTACGAGAAATGTCCATTAATTATAATAACAATATAAATATAATAACAATAATTAACATTTCCTGTTGCTGCATGATTATTTTCCTGCTGTAGCAAACTGGCTCAAATTAAGATCATATACCTGTATAATAGCCTATAATGAGCTTAATTATAAACAGATTTGAATGTTTTGACACTTTGGCATAATAGGAAGCATGCCCATTTTGTCCCATAATAGCTTAAATTCATCTGACACGCTTTATTCACACATTGCGGCTGCTTTTAGCACATAGCCTCAAACCAAACTCTGGATGTTGGCTTCTTTATGCCTGTGACATCCATTTTCTGCCTGCACCTCTTCTAGCTTGGGAACACTCATTTCATAACATGATGATTCATTTATTTTGCTTAGAAACCACTTTAGGCATCTTATTTTTTTTTAAGAGTCATAAACAAAATAAAAACATGGTAGCAGAACTACTGTATGTACTAGTGATGGGAAGTTCGGCTCTTTTTAATGACTCAGATCTTTAAGACTTGTTCAGTCAAAATAACGAATATTTAGACTAATTTTGTTCATTTGAGTCAGTAATGCTAAAGCACGTAGGACCCCCTACCAGCGAAAGATCAACTGAAAACTCGAAATAGTTCTGATTCTACAAGCCTCTCGTTCATATGTCGTTCACCATAAGGGGCTTATTGGAGCTGTCATTTGTGACTGAGACTTTTAAAAGCGTGCTTTAAACAATGTACACTTGTGGATTGCTAGGCATACAAATAAGATTAACCGGACTAGATTGTGAACAACTCATTGCAAAATGCATTGCTTGACTGCCGTGAGGGTGATAAGCACAATATCGTTCGCAAACTGCATCACACCAAACAATTCGTTCTCAAGTTCGAGTTTGTTGAGCAGAGGCTGTGTATATTTTGGTTCTACAAAGTTGTGTCCATCATAACGTTCAATAATCAAATAATTGCAATATTGAACCATGCGATCAATTGTCAGTTCTAAACATGTATTTTTATTCACTATGCTGCCTGCAGCATGATCAATTTTGCCTGTGTGCATATATGACAGACAGTTGTTGGTCAGAGCACGTCTCCGGAGTCAGAAGAGGAGCGCATATTAATGCTACTGTAGAATTCATTGCGGCCAGCAGGTCAAACAAACTAAAATGAATGAGTAACTCAGAAAAACTAATCATGACTCTCTAGTCAGTAAAAAGATTAGTTAAAAAAGACTGAATCGTTCACGAACTGCACATCACTAGTACAGTGCATTTGGAAAGTATTCAGACCCCTTGACTTTTTCCACATTTTGTTATGTTACAGCCTTATTCTAAAATTGATTAAATAAAAAAATGTTCCTCATCAATCTACGCACAATACCCCATAATGACAAAGCGAAAAAAAAAAATGGAGATGGCAGCATCATGCTGTAGGGATGTTTTTCAGCGGCAGGGACTGGGAGACTTGTCAGGATTGAGGGAAAGATGAACGGAGCAAAGTACAGAGAGATCCCTGATGAAAACCTGCTCCAGAGCGCTCAGGGCCTCAGACTGGGGCTAAGGTTCACCTTCCAACAGGACAACAACCTTAAGCACACAGCCAAGACAACGCAGGAGTGGTTTCGGGACAAGTCTCTGAATGTCCTTGAGTGGCCCAGCCAGAGCCCGGACTTGAACCCGCTTGAACATCTCTGGAGAGACCTGAAAATAGCTGTGCAGCGACGCTCCCCATCCAACCTAAAAGAGCTTGAGTGAATCTGCAGAGAAGAATGGGAGAAAGTCCCCAAATACAGGTGTGCCAAGCTTGTAGTGTCAACAAAGTACTCACTAAAGGGTCTGAAAAAACAATTTAATCCATTTTAGAATAAGGCTGTAACATAACAATGTGGAAAAAGTCAAGGGGTCTGAATACTTTCCGAATGCACAGTATGTACAGTCGTGGTCAAATGTTTTGAGAATGACACAAGTATTGGTCTTCACAAAGTTTGCTGCTTCAGTGTTATGAGATATTTTTGTCAGATGTTACTATGGTATACTGAAGTATAATTACAAGCATTCCATAAGTGTGAAAGGCTTTTATTGAAAATTACATTAAGTTTATGCAAAGAGTCAATATTTGCAGTGTTGACCCTTCTTTTTAAAGACCTCTGCAATCAAATCAAATCAAATCAAATTTTATTGGTCACATGCGCCGAATACAACAGGTGCAGACATTACAGTGAAATGCTTACTTACAGCCCTTAACCAACAGTGCATTTATTTTAAACAAAAAAGTAAGAATAAAACAACAACAAAAAAAGTGTTGAGAAAAAAAGAGCAGAAGTAAAATAAAGTGACAGTAGGGAGGCTATATATACAGTAA
This sequence comes from Coregonus clupeaformis, assembly GCF_020615455.1. Taxonomy (NCBI): domain Eukaryota; kingdom Metazoa; phylum Chordata; class Actinopteri; order Salmoniformes; family Salmonidae; genus Coregonus; species Coregonus clupeaformis. The sequence continues at coordinate 29,930,044 of NC_059218.1, read as the reverse complement.
AATAAAGTGACAGTAGGGAGGCTATATATACAGGGGGGTACCGTTGCAGAGTCAATGTGCGGGGGGCACCGGCTAGTTGAGGTAGTTGAGGTAATATGTACATGTGGGTAGAGTTAAAGTGACTATGCATAAATACTTACTTAACAGAGTAGCAGCAGCGTAAAAGGATGGGGTGGGGGGCAGTGCAAATAGTCCGGGTAGCCATGATTAGCTGTTCAGGAGTCTTATGGCTTGGGGGTAGAAGCTGTTGAGAAGTCTTTTGGACCTAGACTTGGCACTCCGGTACCGCTTGCCGTGCGGTAGCAGAGAGAACAGTCTATGACTAGGGTGGCTGGAGTCTTTGACAATTTTGAGGGCCTTCCTCTGACACCGCCTGGTATAGAGGTCCTGGATGGCAGGGAGCTTTGCCCCAGTGATGTACTGGGCCGTACGCACTACCCTCTGTAGTGCCTTGCGGTCAGAGGCCAAGCAGTTGCCATACCAGGCGGTGATGCAACCAGTCAGGATGCTCTCGATGGTGCAGCTGTAGAATTTTTTGAGGATCTGAGGACCCATGCCAAATCTTTTTAGTCTCCTGAGGGGGAATAGGCTTTGTCGTGCCCTCTTCACGACTGTCTTGGTGTGTTTGGACCATGATAGTTCGTTGGTGATGTGGACACCAAGGAACTTGAAGCTCTCAACCTGTTCCACTACAGCCCCGTCGATGAGAATGGGGGCGTGCTCAGTCCTCTTTTTTTTCCTGTAGTCCACAATCATCTCCTTTGTCTTGGTCACGTTGAGGGAGAGGTTGTTGTCCTGGCACCACACGGCCAGATCTCTGACCTCCTCCCTATAGGCTGTCTCATCGTTGTCGGTGATCAGGCCTACCACTGTTGTGTCGTCGGCAAACTTAATGATGGTGTTGGAGTCGTGCCTGGCCATGCAGTCATGGGTGAACAGAGAGTACAGGAGGGGACTGAGCACGCACCCCTGAGGGGCCCCCGTGTTGAGGATCAGTGTGGCAGATGTGTTGTTACCTACCCTTACCACCTGGGGGCGGCCCGTCAGGAAGTCCAGGATCCAGTTGCAGAGGGAGGTGTTTAGTCCCAGGATCCTTAGCTTAGTGATCCGCCCTGGCATGCTGTCAATTAACTTCTGGGCCACATCCTGACTGATGGCAGCCCATTCTTGCATTATCAATGCTTGGAGTTTGTCAGAATTTGTGGGTTTTTGTTTGTCCACCCCCTCTTGAGGATCGACCACAAGTTCTCAATGGGATTAAGGTCTGGGGAGTTTCCTGGCCATGGACCCAAAATGTTGATGTTTTGTTCCCTGAGCCACTTAGTTATCACTTTTGCCTTATGGCAAGGTGCTCCATCATGATGGAAAAGGCATTGGTCGTCACCAAACTGTTCTTGGATGGTTGGGAGAAGTTGCTCTCGGAGGATGTGTTAATACCATTCTTTATTCATGGCTGTGTTCTTAGGCAAAATTGTGAGTGAGCCCACTCCCTTGGCTGAGAAGCAACCCCACACATGAATGGGCTCAGGATGCTTTACTGTTGGCATGACACAGGACTGATGGTAGCGTTCACCTTGTCTTCTCCGGACAAGGTGTTTTCCGGATGCCCCAAACAGAGAAAATGACTTTACCCCAGTCCTCAGCAGTCCAAACCCTGTACCTTTTGCAGAATATCAGTCTGTCCCTGATGTTTTTCCTGGAGAGAAGTGGCTTCTTTGCTGCCCTTCTTGACACCAGGCCATCCTCCAAAAGTCTTTGCCTCACTGTGTGTGCAGATGCACTCACACCTGCCTGCTGCCATTCCTGAGCAAGCTCTGCACTGGTGGTGCCCTGATCCCGCAGCTGAATCAACTTTAGGAGACGGTCCTGGCGCTTGCTGGACTTTCTTGGGCGCCCTGACGCCTTCTTCACAACAATTGAACCTCTCTCCTTGAAGTTCTTAATGATCCGAAAAATGGTTGATTTATGTGCAATCTTACTAGCAGCAATATCCTTGCCTGTGAAGCCCTTTTTGTGCAAAGCAATGATGACAGCACGTGTTTCCTTGCAGGTAACCATGGTTAACAGAGGAAGAACAATGATTTCAAGCACCCCCCTCCTTTTAAAGCTTCCAGTCTGTTATTCTAACTCAATCAGCATGACAGAGTGATCTCCAGCCTTGTCCTCGTCAACACTCTCACCTGTGTTAACGAGAGAATCATTGACATGATGGCAGCTGGTCCTTTTGTGGCAGGGCTGAAATGCAGTGGAAACTTATTTTTGGGATTAAGTTCATTTTCATGGCAAAGAGGGACTTTGCAATTAATTGCAATTCATCTGATCACTCTTCATGACATTCTGGAGTATATGCAAATTGCCATCATCAAAACTGAGGCAGCAGACTTTGTGAAAATTAGTATTTGTGTCATTCTCAAAACTTTTGACCACAACTGTACACTAGTTATTCATGAGGTAGTGCACCAAGTAATGGGATCACATAACCTCTTAAATTTAGAATGTCAACTGCGGCCCCCAGGCAAGAATACAGAATATTGGTACAGTTGGCATTGGCATGCAGAGGGTTTACTATCAGGGTTGATAGTCAGTTAGAGTGCCTTAAGAAAGTATTCATACCCCTTGACTTATTTCACATTTTGTTATGTTACAGTCTGAATTCATAATGGATTAAATATTTTTTTTTGTCACCGATCTACACACAATACCCGATAATGACAAAGTGAAAACACTGTTTTAGAAATGTTTGCAAATTTATTGAAAATTAAATACAGAAATATTGCATTTACAGAAGTATTCACTCCCCTGAGTCAATACTTTGTAGAAGCACCTTTGGAGGCGATTACAGCTTTGAGTCGTCTTGGGTATGTCTGTATCAACTTCGCACTTCTGGATTTTAGGATTTTCTCCAATTCTTCCTTGCATATTTTCTCAAGCTTTGTTTAAATTAGATGGGGAGTGGAGGTGAACAGCAATCTTCAAGCCTTTCCACAGATTTTCAATTGAATGAAATTCTGGGCTTTGGCTGGGCTGCTCAAGGACTTTCACGTTTTTGTTCGGAAGCAATTCCAGCGTGGCTTTAGCTGTATGCTTGGGGTCATTGTCCTGATGGAACGTAAATCTTCGCCCCCAGTCTAAGGTCGTTTGCACTCTGAAGCAGGTTCTCATCAAGGATTTGCCTGAATTTGGCTCCATTCATTGTTCCCTCTATCCTTACCAGTCTCCCAGTCCCTGCCACTGAAAAGCATCCCCATAGCATGATGCTGCCACCACCATGCTTCATGGTAGGGATGGTGTTAAACAGGTGATGAGCTATGCCTGGTTTTCTCCAGACACAGTGCTTTGCACTCAGGCCAAAGAGTAACATTTTTCTCTCATCAGACCACAGAATCTTTTGCCTTATGCTCTCAGACAAGTTCTCCCATATCAGCCAAGGAACTCTGTAGTTATGTCAGAGTGGTCATTAGGTTCTTGGTCACCTCCCTGAGGGTTCTACCTGGAACCAAAACAGGTTCTTTAAAGGGTTAACCTATGGGGACAGCCGAAGAACCCTTTCAGGTTGTAGATAGCACCTTTTTTCAACAACTGTAGGTCACCCAAGTCTCATCCCATTGGATTTATCATACCTGAAATGAAACCTATAACATCAAATCAAATCACATCATATCAAAACAAATTGTATTTGTAACATGCACAGAATACAACAGGTGTAGACCTTACAGTGAAATGCTTACTTACAAGCCCTTAACCAACAATGCAGTTTTAAGAAAGAATACCCACAAAAACAAATCACACAAAAAAATACAAAATAAAAGAATACGAAACAAATAATAAAGAGCAGCAGTAAAAATAACAATAGCGATGCTATATACAGGGGGTACCGGTACCGAGTCAATTTGCGGGGGCACCGGTTAGTCGAGGTAATTGGGGTAATATGTACATGTAGGTAGCGTTATTACAGTCTATGACTAGGGAGTCTTTGACAATTTTTAGGGCCTTCCTCTGACCATCTTTCTCTGAATTCATTTCTAAATCAAAACCTTATCTATGAAACAGCATGGGAATATAATGATAATCACATCAAATAACAGTTTTAAAGCCTTTGAGGGGGCTTATGGTGTGGTTGGCTTGCGGTGTATAGGAATGAATGGGAGTACAGCTGGTGTGATTTCTGAGATTACCTAGGAGGTGACTAATACTAGTAACATAGAGAACAGCCTGTTAATTACCCATCAGCCTCTAGGGCGGTTTAATCAGCCCTCTCCCTGCTTGCCTACCTTCCTTGTCTCTACCCGGGTAAACAATAATTCAATCAGTCAGCCAGCTATCCAGCCAGCTCAGCTACACTATACACCAAACATGCAATTTATAGAAGAAATTATGTGATGGTTATGATCTATTGTGAGAAACAATTACATTATCATCCACTGGAGATATGTAAAGAACAGCGGTGGATATATTATTGCACAGGCTTTTGAAAAGGAGAAGTACCCATTTTATGTGAATGTGTTGACTTATCTAGCGTGTCCACCCACTCTGCCCAGAGTGGGTGTAAACGTGCTTTGGTGATGACATTTCACTTCCTCATGTTATAAAATACATTTTACCAAGATGATTCTTCATGTTCTGAATCATTCATTGGGGTCTTTCTCTAACATATCATTAACATTATATCCAAAAACTCAGATTTCGTAACCTAATACATCCGATAATAAGCACCGAGCTCTTTTGAGGATTTTACATGTTGTGGTGGTTGCCTGCAAAGTTGTTTCCGCAGGTCGCAAAAAGCTAAATTAACATCACATGAGCTAAATTCAATGTAAAAGGCTTTGAAAATAAAAAGCTTGCAGTATGCTGAGCGCTCTGTTGACGTTTCACAGATATACGCTTGATTTTCTGCGAAATCGTAAAAAAATTACAGGAATTTCGCATTAATATGAAAAAGCGTCTACAAAATATGAAAATACTACGTAATGTCTCAAAATCGATATCTATGTTACCTTTATATTGTTTTAAGAAAGATTACGAGTTCAATGGTTGGATGATGGCGGGGTGAAAAGGCCATGGCTCGGGTGGTTGATGTCCTTGATGATCTTTTTGGCCTTCCTGTGACATCGGGTGCTGTAGGTGTCCTGGAGGGCAGACAGTGTGCCCTCGGTGATGCATTGGGCAGAGTGCACCACCCTCTGGAGAGCCCTGCGGTTGCGGGCGGTGCAGTTGCCGTACCAGGCGGTGATACAGCCCGACAGGATGCTCTCAATTGTGCATCTGTAAAAGTTTATGAGGACCTTAGGGGCCAAGCTGAATTTCTTCAGACTCCTGAGGTTGAAGAGGCGCTGTTGTGCCTTCTTCACCACACTGTCTGTGTGGGTGGACCATTTCAGATTGTCAGTGATGTGTACGCCGAGGAACTTGAAGCTTTTCACCTTTTCCACTGCGGCCCCGTCAATGTGGATAGGGGCGTGCTCCCTCTGCTGTCTCCTGAAGTCCCCAATCAGTTCCTTTGTTTTGTTGATGTTGAGGGAGAGGTTATTTTCCTGGCACCACTCCGCCAGGGCCCTCACCTCCTCCCTGTAGGCGGTCTCGTCATTGTTGGTAATCAGGGCTATTACTGTTGTGTCGTCTGAAAACTTGATGATTGAGTTGGAGGCGTGGCCGCAGTCATGGGTGAACAGGGAGCACAGGAGGGGGCTGAGCACGCACCCTTGTTGGGCCCCTATCTTGAGGATCGGCGTAGTTGAGGTGTTGTTTCCTACCTTCACCACCTGGGGGCGATCCATTAGGAAGTCCAGGACCCAGTTGCACAGGGCGGGGTTCAGACCCAGGGCCTCGAGATTAATGATGAGCTTGGAGGGTACTATTGTGTTGAAGGCTGAGCTAACAACAAATGTAGACTAACAGTGAAATGCTTACTGACGGGCCTTCACAACAATGCAGAGTGAGAAATATAGAACAAATCTGCTAGGGCGATATGCGAATTGGAGTGGGTCCAGGATGTCTGGGATGATGGTGTTGATGTGAGCCACGACCAGCCTTTCAAAGCATTTCATGGCAACAGATGTGAGTGGTACGGGGCGATAGTCATTTAGACAGGTTACCTTGGCGTTCTTGGGCACAGGGACTATGTTGGTCTGCTTGAAACATGTAGGTATTACAGACTGGATCAGGGAGAAGTTGAAAATGTCAGTGAAGACACCCACCAGCTGGTCAGCTGATGCTCTGAGTACGCATCCTGGTAATCCGTCTGGCCCCGCGGCCTTGTGAATGTTAACCTGTTTAAAGGTCTTACACACATCGGCTACGGGAGAGTGAAATCACACAGTTGTCTGGAACTACTGGTGCTCTCATGCATGGTTTAGTGTTGCTTGTCTCGAAGCTAGCATAGTAGGCTCGTGTCACTGGGCAGCTCGTGGCTGGGTTTCCCTTTGTAATGCGTGATACATTCGACGAGCGTCAGAGCCGGTGTAGTATGATTTTTTAGTAGTCCTGTATTGATGCTTTTCCTGTTTGATGGCTCGTCGGAGGTCGTAGTGGGATTTCTTATAAGCGTCTGGATTAGTGTCCCGCTCCTTGAAAGCTGTAGCTCTAGCCTTTAGCTCAGTGCGGATGTTGTCTGTAATCCATGGCTTTTGATTGGGATATGCACATAGGTCACTGTGGGAACGACGTCTTTGATGCACTTATTAATGAAGCCGGTGACTGATGTGATAAACATCTCTGGCCTCCATTGATTTAATCAGCTTAATCTTGGCCATGCTACAAGGGTAAAAATTCCAATAACTTTTGAACGGATTATGATAGAGACATTAGGTTTGGACTATTGGTTTTCTTAGAGGAGTACACAATCTACACAATTATTATTTTACCCATTATTATTTTACCCATTGGTCATGTTTTTTATTTTCTAAACCTAAACCTCAATGTTGTTGCTTATGGTTGCGGATTTGGGGCTGTCTGGGCATACCTATACTGAATGCTAGTCAAGCTGAATGTTTTTGGCATAGCCCTCTGTCTGTGATGAGCATGAGCTGATGAAGGGTCATCACGCTGATTCATCGCTAGCTGGAATCTTAAGTTGTTTAGAGCTGACCTTAAAAAAATTTGACTTTTGGTTGAGGAGTTTGATTTTATGTTTAGGTGTCCCTGCTGCTGGACTCCTTTGACTTCTTGTTGTGCAGTGGGAAAGTTGCCTAAGTAAAACAAGTTCATCAACACTTCCACGACCCAGCTAAATGCCAGTGTATTGTGTCAACTGTCTCATCACATTGTGTCTCAGGTCTAAAAAAACACTTATTTTTCTGTCCGTGCTTCACATTCCTTGGTGGGGGCTGACAGCGCTGTGCAAGGAGCACGCTTCCTGTTTACACTTCCCTGACAATTATATCGGAACGCTTTTTGGCACTGACCCTCCGAATGAATGATTGTTGAGTGTTGAATGCGTGTGTGTGTGTGTTTGGGGGTGTTGTCTGGCTGTACACCTCTCGTCATGGCATGCGTTATATCCGCTCGCAGTTTATAACTCTCACATCATTTGAAGAAACAGTCATAAATTATCCACACTTGTCTGTGTGGGATCCTAGGCACATCCCAAGGATAATTGAATTAACTTCTCAGATATCTATGACACCGCCACCCCTCTTGTAATATCAAAGAGACCGGGGTAGACTACAGCAATGTCTGCTGTACCAAAGAAGAGATAGCAGCAAGAGGCTTATCTCTCTTATCTGAGATAAAAAGACAGAGAGAAAGAGACGGCGAGACAGAGAGACGGAGAGAGAGAGCTTTGTCAGGCGGATATGGCGGTGAACAAGATCTCTGCAGGATCAAATGTGCAGTCTCTGCCAGTGATCCTACAGAATGGGGGCAGGGAGGAGAGGGAGGGAGAAGCATCAGAGAGATGGGCTCTACATCAGCCAGCCACCCAGCACCTGGTGCCAGTCCTCCACTGCTCAGCCTGAGAAAGGCCACATGAATGCACCTCTGTAGAGATCACAGTCCCAGTCAGTCACACACAGCCAGTAAGGGCTCATTTAAGATTCCTGTTTCCCCTTGAAGTGCATGCTAATGTCTGTCAGACCTAGGCATACAAGGTGCGGGACATCGGCATGCTTGTTATCGGATCAGAGACGAGAGGGTACTAAACTTTGCCACCAGAAAGCATTGCAGGCATTCCCCACCACATAAAGAATTCATCAAGTTGGTTTTCAACATAAGTCTGGGTTGGTTTTCAACCACAGTCTGATGGCCAGAACAGAGCTTGGTTTTCAGTGAGAAGTGAACGGACCTGCTACAGTCAGACCATCCCAACAGGCTGAGGTGTATGGCTTAGACAGAGATGTCTTACTGGGGACAGACAGAGAAGGCTTCCCTGTTTATCGTTCCACTCATATCAGCTGGCCACTGGCTCCAGCACCTCTTTCAATATAGGAAAGAAAAAGCTGCCACTCTGGATTTAGCCTACTTTCCAACATGCCCATTCATTTCAAAGCAGATGGCAAAAAAAGAGGTGGGGGGGATCACTGGGATTAAGCCGCTTAATAACTGAGAGCTGAAATACTAACGGGCGGGAATAGGAACAAGCTCCAGAGAACGGGAGAAAAGGTGGGAATGTGAGAAAAAAAAAGGGAAAACGTGACATAAGCTGCCATGGGGAATGAGATATTAGTTGTGTTAATACAGCTTACAGCTAAATTACTTTATGACTTGTGTTTCGTGGAAATGAGTAGTGATCGGGAAAAAAATTGATAGTTACATATCACAAGTACCGGTTTGTAAAAACAACTATAAAAAAAACAGCATTAACTAGCGCTAGTCGGCTGTACCTGTGCCAAAATTCAGGTATTTTTCATCATATAGCTTGTTCTCTATCTTAAAAAAAAAAATTGCGAGCCAACATGTTATCAGCGTTTTTATTTCCATGACTGATCAAAACTCATTTTCGAATTCTTTCTCTTGTCTCTCTGCAGCAGACATATAACAAAAAATATGTTTGGAACATCAAATCGCAATAAAATCACAGTATCGAATTGCAATACATATAGAATCGTGAATATCGCAATACATATCGTATCGACACCTAAGTATTGTGATAACATCATATTGTTAGGTCCCTGGCAATTCCCAGCCCAAGGAATTAGGTACTGTTAGTGGATGGTCTGGCCGGGTCATCAGTGTGGTACTGTTAGTGGATGGTCCAGCCGGGTCATCAGTGTGGTACTGTTAGTGGATGGTCCAGCCGGGTCATCAGTGTGGTACTGTTAGTGGATGGTCCAGCCGGGTCATCAGTGTGGTCTTGTTAGTGGATGGTCCAGCCGGGTCATCAGTGTGGTCTTGTTAGTGGATGGTCCAGCCGGGTCATCAGTGTGGTACTGTTAGTGGATGGTCCAGCCGGGTCATCAGTGTGGTACTGTTAGTGGATTGTCCAGCCGGGTCATCAGTGTGGTATTATTAGTGGATAGTCTATTCGGGTCATCAGTGTGGTATTATTAGTGGATGGTCCGGCTGTGTCATCAGTGTGGTCTTGTTAGTGGATGGTCCAGCCGGGTCATCAGTGTGGTCTTGTTAGTGGATGGTCTGGCCGGGTCATCAGTGTGGTATTGTTAGTGGATGGTCCGGCCGGGTCATCAGTGTGGTCTTGTTAGTGGATGGTCCGGCCGGGTCATCAGTGTGGTATTGTTAGTGGATGGTCTGGCCGGGTCATCAGTGTGGTATTGTTAGTGGATGGTCTGGCCGGGTCATCAGTGTGGTCTTGTTAGTGGATGGTCCGGCCGGGTCATCAGTGTGGTCTTGTTAGTGGATGGTCCGGCCGGGTCATCAGTGTGGTCTTGTTAGTGGATGGTCCAGCCGGGTCATCAGTGTGGTCTTGTTAGTGGATGGTCCGGCCGGGTCATCAGTGTGGTCTTGTTAGTGGATGGTCCGGCCGGGTCATCAGTGTGGTCTTGTTAGTGGATGGTCCGGCCGGGTCATCAGTGTGGTCTTGTTAGTGGATGGTCCAGCCGGGTCATCAGTGTGAGTGGGTGGGTGGTGGTCGGAGCGTGAAGCATCCCACCTGGCTTTCATCACTCTGCCCAAACATCATCTTCCGTCTATCCCTCCATCCCACCCTTAGCATATTCGTGTGTGTGTGGCAGAGATCAGAGTTCTACTTGAAACACAGAGCATAGGAGAGGCAGGGATCGATTGAAGGGCCTCAGGATACAGCTCTGCCTATACACATGAGAGACTTGTCCATCCAATCCCAGATTATGTGAATACAGTATGTCCTAAGGAAATTCATTATTATCCTAAACAATATTAACCATTAATACCTATATAATATAATAGCAATACTTATGCAATTCTTATTAATTAAAAGTGAAATAGAAGACTCAGCTGACTTCTAAGCTATCTAAATAATACACTGTATGGTCTTATTTAGACTCAATGTTAACACAATTAATGCAGAGCATGAGTTTGTAAAGTCATTTCAAAAACAGCTTGTCCTGAAGGACAATTATTAATTATAGAATCAGTCATCATCATCATGACCAGTGTCCTTGAGGTATGTTTATGACATGTGTTACCACTGGGCTGAACAGATTTGATCATTCCCATAATGCATGCAGCAGTTACCAGCAGTAATCACATAGGGGTATTTCCTCACTCAGCAGTCAATTTCCAAAACCACTAAACCATGTGACTTCCCTACATTGTAGAAGGTCCATGTCAGACAGAGATAATTGATAAGAGAGAGAGAAAGAGAGGAGGAGAGGAGTTCACCCAAGGGCAGTCTCCAGGTTCCAACAGGTCTAAACCCGCCAAGTGAACTCTCCTCTCCCTAATCTAATTTAGGGCTCCACTCAGTGACATCTCCAGGTCCCAGGCCAGAATACCAGTCACCAGTCATCGTAGAAGCAAATGTCTCTGACTCTGGATCAACATGTGGTAAGACAGAGGAGGCAGATTTTGGTCCAGGCTGTGTGCCAATAAGAGTAATGCACTGTAACCTTTGTCCCCAAGCCCAGCTTTATCATTACTGCAAGAGCTGTTTAGTGTTCACTTCCTGCCAGGAATAGAGATGAGGAAGTTGCAGATCCCAGTGAAAGGACTAAACTTCAAAGACTGGGTGTACCAGTCCACTCTGGGAAAGTAAAATGACAGGAGGTACAGTGGGGGAAAAAAGTATTTAGTCAGCCACCAATTGTGCAAGTTCTCCCACTTAAAACGATGAGAGAGGCCTGTAATTTTCATCATAGGTACACATCAACTATGACAGACAAAATGAGAAAAAAAAATCCAGAAAATCACATTGTAGGATTTTAAATGAATTTATTTGCAAATTATGGTGGAAAATAAGTATTTGGTCAATAACAAAAGTTTTGTCAATACTTTGTTATATACCCTTTGTTGGCAATGACACAGGTCAAACGTTTTCTGTAAGTCTTCACAAGGTTTTCACACACTGTTGCTGGTATTTTGGCCCATTCCTCCATGCAGATCTCCTCTAGAGCAGTGATGTTTTGGGGCTGTCGCTGGGCAACATGGACTTTCAACTCCCTCCAAAGATTTTCTATGGGGTTGAGATCTGGAGACTGGCTAGGCCACTCCAGGACCTTGAAATGCTTCTTACGAAGCCACTCCTTGTTGCCCGGGCGGTGTGTTTGGGATCATTGTCATGCTGAAAGACCCAGCCACGTTTCATCTTCAATGCCCTTGCTGATGGAAGGAGGTTTTCACTCAAAATCTCACGATACATGGCCCCATTCATTCTTTCCTTTACACGGATCAGTCGTCCTGGTCCCTTTGCAGAAAAACAGCCCCAAAGCATGATGTTTCCACCCCCATGCTTCACAGTAGGTATGGTGTTATTTGGATGCAACTCAGCATTCTTTGTCCTCCAAACACGACGAGTTGAGTTTTTACCAAAAAGTTATATTTTGGTTTCATCTGACCATATGACATTCTCCCAATCCTCTTCTGGATCATCCAAATGCACTCTAGCAAACTTCAGACGGGCCTGGACATGTATTGGCTTAAGCAGGGGGACACGTCTTGCACTGCAGGACTTGAGTCCCTGGCGGCGTAGTGTGTTACTGATGGTAGGCTTTGTTACTTTGGTCCCAGCTCTCTGCAGGTCATTCACTAGGTCCCCCCGTGTGGTTCTGGTATTTTTGCTCACCGTTCTTGTGATCATTTTGACACCACGGGGTGAGATCTTGCGTGGAGCCCCAGATCGAGGGAGATTATCAGTGGTCTTGTATGTCTTCCATTTCCTAATAATTGCTCCCACAGTTGATTTCTTCAAACCAAGCTGCTTACCTATTGCAGATTCAGTCTTCCCAGCCTGGTGCAGGTCTACAATTTTGTTTCTGGTGTCCTTTGACAGCTCTTTGGTCTTGGCCATAGTGGAGTTTGGAGTGTGACTGTTTGAGGTTGTGGACAGGTGTCTTTTATACTGATAACAAGTTCAAACAGGTGCCATTAATACAGGTAACGAGTGGAGGACAGAGGAGCCTCTTAAAGAAGAAGTTACAGGTCTGTGAGAGCCAGAAATCTTGCTTGTTTCTAGGTGACCAAATACTTATTTTCCACCATAATTTGCAAATAAATTCATTAAAAATCCTACAATGTGATTTTCTGGATTTTTTTTCCTCAATTTGTCTGTCATAGTTGACGTGTACCTATGATGAAAATTACAGGCCTCTCTCATCTTTTTAAGTGGGAGAACTTGCACAATTGGTGGCTGACTAAATACTTTTTTTCCCCACTGTAGATATAGTCGAGTCTGAAACTTGAGCTGCAAAAATATCAAAGTTCACTTCAATTCTTTGTTTCATGAAATACACCAGTAAGGGAGTTGTCAAAGTTGGAGGTGAGTTGTTTTGATCAGTTGATCAAAGTGTTGCGATATTCCCTACCAGGAGTCCTAACCTACACATATATCTGTAGGACATAGCTCTACATTCATATGTCAGCCCTTTTCACAAACTGTTAGGCCTGTCCTGGACTCAACGGCTTGTCAAATGCAGGAAAAAGTAATCATTAGGACGACAGCGAGAGAGTGGGAATTGAGAATGTAACGCTATGTTATAGTATTTGGACGTGGATTAGGTGCACTCCATTATAATGGAATATTTGATCAGTGTGGACACACAGTAGCTGTAAAATTGCTGTATTAATATCTGCCTGTCACAACTGGAGAGCATTCAGCCCACAGTCTGTTTTACGTTTTCTATCTGTAACTATGAGAGGATATGAATAGTGATACAGTATAAATACTGAAATAGTGGAGGAGGTGAGAGTTATGGAAATGACAAACCACCGTCAAACAGAGAAATACATCATATTCATATTTCCCACCAGAGCCATAACACAAGCCAGAAGAGTTTGGACTAAATCTCAGCGCAATTGACCTGTAGTATTGCCTTATGTGTGTCTTGGAGGATCTTCTCTCGTGGGAGCCTATAAAAATGTTACGCTACGGAGTCGGTTAAGTTGAATCTGAATCTTTCCTCTGATGTGGAACAGGGACAGGGAGTGCAGCAGATGTCCAAAAACATCTCAACCATGCTCTGCTCTCCTCGTCCCACAGCCAACATGATTTAGCACTCCTCTCAGCAGGCCTGAGTCACACACACACAATGCACTGAGGAGCCATTCAGAGACAAGACTGTCCCCTAACATGAGATGTCCGATGACATAACCATAACTGCTGCATGCTGCCACAATAACATCTGCCTTCTCTCTCTCTCTCCCTAATATATATATATATATATATATATATATATACACAGTACATTCGGAAAGTATTCAGACCCCTTGACTTTTTCCACATTGTTACGTTACAGCCTTATTCTAAAATTGATTAATATTTTTTTCTCTCATCAATCTACACACAATACCCCACAATGACAAAGCAAAAATAGGTTTTTATACATTTTTGCTAATTTATTACAAATAAATAACTTAAATATTACATTTACATAAGTATTCAGTCCCTTTACTCAGTACTTTGTTGAAGCACCTTTGGCAGCGATTACTGCCTTGAGTCTTCTTGGGTATGACGCTACAAGCTTGACACACCTGTATTTGGGGAGTTCTCCCATTCTTCTCTGCAGATCCTCTCAAGCTCTGTCAGGTTGGATGGGGAGCGTCGCTACACAGCTATTTTCAGGTCTCTCTAGAGATGTTCGCGCGGGTTCAAGTCCGGGCTCTGGCTGGGCCCCTCAAGAACATTCAGAGACTTGTCCCGAAGCCACTCCTGCGTTGTCTTGGCTGTGTGCTTAGGGTCGTTGTCCTGTTGGATGGTGAACCTTCACCTCAGTCTGAGGTCCTGAGCGCTCTGGAGCAGATTTTCATCAAGGATCTCTCTGTACTTTGCTCCGTTCATTTTTGCCTCGATCCTGACTAGTCTCCCAGTCCCTGCCGCTGAAAAACATCCTCACAGCATGATGCTGCCACCACCATGCTTCACCGTAGGGATGGTGCCAGGTTTCCTCCAGACGTGACGCTTGGCATTCAGGCAAAAGAGTTCAATTTTGGTTTCATCAGACCAGAGAATCTTGTTTCTCATGGTCTGAGAGTCCTTCAGGTGCCTTTTGGCAAACTCCAAGCGGGCTGTCATGTGCCTTTTACTGAGAAGTGGCTTCAATTTGGCCACTATAACATAAAGGCCTGATTGGTGGAGTGCTGCAGAGATGGTTGTCCTTCTGGAAGGTTCTCCCATGTCCACAGAGGAACTCTAGAGCTCTGTCAGAGTGACCATCGGGTTCTTGGTCACCTCACTGACCAAGGCCCTTCTCACCCGATTGCTCAGTTTGGCCGGGCGGCCAGCTCTAGGAAGGGTCTTGGTGGTTCCAAACTTCTTCCATTTAAGAATGATGGAGGCCACTGTGTTCTTGGGGACCTTCAATGCTGCAGAAATGTTTTGGTACCCTTCCCCAGATCTGTGCCTCGACACAACCTGTCTCGGAGCTCTTAAGGACAATTCCTTCGACCTCATGGCTTGGTTTTTGCTCTGACATGCACTGTCAACTGTGGGACCTTATATAGACAAGTGTGTGCCTTTCCAAATCATGTCCAATCAATTAAATTTACCACAGGTGGACTCCAATCAAGTTGTAGAAACATCTCAAGGATGATCAATGGAAACAGGATGCACCTGAGCTCAATTTCGAGTCTCATAGCAAAGGGTCTGAATACTTAAAAAAAAAAAAAAGGTATTTCTGTTTGTTTTTTAAAATACATTTGCAAACATTTCTAAAAACCTGTTTTTGCTTTGTCATTATGGGGTATTGTGTGTAGATTGATGAGGGGGAAACAACGATGTAATCAATTTTAGAATAAGACTGTAACGCAACAAAATGTGGAAAAAGTCAAGGGGTCTGAATACTTTCCAAATGTACTGTATATATATATATATATATATATATATATATATATATATATATATATATATATATATATATATGCTGAATGAAGAGACACACCTTCTCTTTCATGTGGACTTATTACTGGCTTATCTTCACATTATCTTCACATGGCTGATTCCACTTCCTGCTCAGAACAGAGTGTGTTGAATTTCCATATTTCTCTGTAGGACTGTAGGGGATAGTGGCATGACAGCAGAGATCACACCAGAGACAAACAGCCCATTTAGCCATATCAAAGCAGACATCTATTGCTGACACACTGAAAAAATGCAACGGAAATAAGCTTTTAGATACAATCTCTTAGACAGTCTATTCCACTAACAGCAATCCCAAAACAGACCCCCACCACTACAACCACCCCCACCCTCCCCATCCAGTGTATCAACCCTACAGCTGAACTCGATATGTTTATGACTCCAATATTGCATGCTTAGATACAGCTCTAGGTTCAATTATGACTATACATTTTAATGTAGCATGGCCCAAGGGGAAATTTAAACACTGCACCGAGATCAAGCCTGACATTCAAACCGTGGGATGCTATGACTGGGCCGGCTGTCACTACAGAGAAAATTCCCAGACATAAATAGGCTTCTAACTTAGCCATAATAAAAGTTGTTGGCTCTGACTCTGTCTAACAGAAGGACAATAGCAGTTAGCTGATGCGGGTATTAAAGGCCCAGAGCAGTCAAAAAACGTGATTTACCTGAGTGGACAAAACATTAGAAACACCTTCCTAATATTGAGTTTCAACCTCTTTTCCCTCAGAACAGCCTCAATGTGTCGGGGCATGGACTCTACAAGGTTTCGAAAGTGTTGCACAGGGATGTTGGCCCATGTTGTGGCAAGTTGGCTGGATGTCCTTTGGGTGGTGGACCATTCTTGATACACACGGGAAACTGTTGAGCGTGAAAAACCCAGCAGCGTTGCAGTTCTTGACACACTCAAACTGGTGCGCCTGGCTCGTAAATATTTTGTCTTGCCCATTCACCCTCTGAATGGCACACATACATAATCCATGTCTCAATTGTCTCAATGCTTAGAATTCCTTCTTTAAAACCCCCTAGTCGATTGACGCACCGGTGCGTCAATCTAAGTAACATAATAAAATAATCCCCATCAAAATCCGTCAGTTTAAGATAGAGATATCTGTTTTTTTTGCATTGGATACATCTCAATCCACCGCATCCGCCATGTCGCACTTGCACTTCTGCGGTGAAAGGTGGCAGAGCTAGAACTGTGTTTGTCAGACCATGAGACATCCTGAAAATCGGTCTTCTCACGAAAACGTCTGTAGTGTCCGAAAGGTTTGACCTATTATGAACACTCTATGGAAAGGGGAGACACTCACGAACATGATGGTGTTCTCCGTTTTGCTTTACGACCCCCAAAAGTGTCAGGGGCTCGTAACCGGTACCAGTTTAAAAAAATGTATGGAAGTATGAAGGTAGTTTTGTGCCTACCCAAAAGTTTAGACACACCTACTCATTCAAGGGTTTTTCTTTATTTTTACTATTTTCTACATTGTAGAATAATAGTGAAGACATCAAAACTATGAAATAACACATATGGAATCACGTAGTAACCAAAAAAGTGTTAAACAAATCAAAATATGTTTTAGACTTTACATCCTTCAAAGTAGCCATACATTTCCTTGATGACAGCTTTGCACACTCTTGGCATTCTCTCAACCAGCTTCACCTGGAATACTTTTCCAAAAGTCTTGAAGGAGTTCCCACGTATGCTGGCACTTGTCGGCTGCTTTTCCTTCACTCTGCGGTCCAACTCATCCCAAACCATCTCAATTGGGTTGAGGTTGGGTGATTGTGGAGGTCAGGTCATCTGATGCAGCACTCCATCACTCTCCTTCTTGGTCAAATAGCCCTTACACAGCCTGGAGGTGTGTTGGGTCATTGTCCTGTTGAAAACCAAATGATAGTCCCACTAAGTGCAAACCAGATGGGAATGGCGTATCGCTGCAGAATGCTGTGGTAGCCATGCTGGTTAAATGTGCCTTGAGTTCTAAATAAATCACTGACAGTGTCACCAGCAAAGCACCCCCACACCATCACACCTCCTCCTCCATGCTTCACGGTGGGAACCACACATGCAGAGAGATCATCCGTTCACCAACTCGGCGTGTCACAAAGACACAGCAGTTGGAACCAAAAATCTCAAATTTGGACTCATCAGACCAAAGGACAGATTTCCACCGGTCTATTGTCCATTGCTCGTGTTTCTTGGCCCAAGCAAGTCTCTTCTTCTTATTGGTGTCCTTTAGTAGTGGTTTCTTTGCAGCAATTCGACCATGAAGGTCTGATTCCCACAGTCTCCTCTGTACAGTTGATGTTGAGATGTGTCTGTTACTTGAACTCTGTGAAGCATTTATTTGGGCTGCAATCTGAGGTGCAGTTATCTCTAATGAATTTATCCTCTGCAGCAGAGGTACCTCTGGGTCTTCCTTTCCTGTGGCGGTCCTCATGAGAGCCAGTTTCATCATAGCGCTTTATGATTTTTTTGACTGCACTTGAAATTTTCTGGATTACCTGACCTTCATATCTTAAAGTAATGATTGACTGTCTTTTGTCTTTGATTATTGAGCTGTTCTTGCCATAATATGGACTTGGTCTTTTACGAAAGAGGGCTATCTTCTGTATACCACCCCTACCTTGTCACAACACAACTGATTGGCTCAAAAGCATTAAGAAGGAAAGAAATTCCACAAATTAACTTTTAACAAGGCACACCTGCTAATTTAAATGCATTCCAGGTAACTACCTCATGAAGCTGGTTGAGAGAATGCCAAGAGTGTGCAAAGCTGTCATCAAGGCAAAGGATGGCTACTTCGAAGAATCTATAAATATATATATATTTTGATTTGTTTAACACTTTTTTGGTGACTACATGATTCCATATGTGTTATTTCATAGTTTTGATGTCTTCACTATTATTCTACAATGTAGAAAATTGTAAAAATAAAGAAAAACCCTTGAAAGAGTAGGTGTCCAAACCTTTGACTGGTACTGTATATATATTTCCTGAGCTTTCTTATATTTCCTCGATATAGGACAAACACTTCAAAACATTGTTTCTTATTAGTTATTTTTTGACTGTCTTTTTTGCCATTCATGAATGTGTTATTCAATGCATTTCTCTGGGCTATAGCAGTAAATGCCAAATTCAATATTTGATCAAACTTTTTTTTATTTTCTTTCACCTACAGGGGTCCTAAAATTCAAAATCAAATAGCTAAATAATCCATAGTATGATCATCTTAAAACAATTCCATATGTCAGTTTAGACCCCCCCAACGGCTTAGACTTTTACCAATTAACCTGTCTCCTCCCCTTCATCTATAATGATTGAAGTGGATATAACAGGTGACATCAATAAGGGATCATAGCTTTCACCTGGATTCACCTGGTCAGTCTGTCAAGGAAAGAGCAGCTGTTCCTAATGTTTTGTACACTCAGTGTATATTTCCACACTATGAGGTTGGAATAATACTGTGAAATTGTGAAAAATATTATAATGCCTTTCTAGTGTAAGAAGGCCACCTGAAGTTTCAGCCTGTTTTGGTGGGATTAAGTTGTGGCCTGCCTGGTGACATCACAAGGTGATAAATTAGTTAATAGACCAATAAGAAAGAGAGTTCCAAACCTCTCTGCCAATAACAGCTAGTTTTCAGTTTTCCTCTACCCACTTAGACCACTCCCAGACAGTCCTAGCAAATGTCTTGCTTGAGAAATTGCTCTTCACTTATTTTAATACATTTCTTATTTCCATTTTAATTTAAAACAATCACAGTAAGGTACTTAATTGTTAACCAGCAAATATTTGATATTGAGATAAAAATGGCTGCATTGGACCTTTAATAAGTGTGCTGCATTATAATAGAAGTTTTAATTGCTGCAGCCCACATCTCTCACACAAATCTTAATGCATGTGTGTGTGTCCTGAAGGGAAAGCAGCAGGAGGATAACGCAAGGACCAAGACGACACAGTTCAATGATTACCCTGCTTTGGTACAGCATTTCTGATGCAAATGGGAGGCATAACAGACACAATGGTAGTAGAAATGTAGAAACAACTTGAAATGTATAGGGTGTTCTGTAATTTCCTTATGAAATGCCATACAAGAGGGAGTTAAGGGGTTCCAGTCTTTTTAAATCATAAATCAAGAGCAAACATTAACAGCTTTTGGGAGCATATCTCTAGTAAAACGCTGTGAAATGCTAATTGCATGTGAGGCATTTCATCCAGTGACAGATAACGAGCTTTCTCCTCCTTTGCAGCACTCGCTGGTCGTTATTCTGCTCGACACTACAGCACTCATCCAAATGCCATCGCTCAGGGACGTCCCACTGTTCGTCTGCAAATTAACCATCCAAATGAACCCTCAATCATCGGCAACATGGAGAAGCACATGGCTGTCATCAAACACCAGGCCCGTCCCTCTCATCCCTCTCATTTCACTCCTCTCCCTCTCATCTCACCCCTCTCCCTCTAACTCCTCTCTCTCACCCCTCTCCCTCTCAACCCTCTCACCCCTCACTCTCTCTCTCTCACCCCTCTCCCTCTCTCCCATCTCCCTCTCATCTCTCTCACCCCTCTCTCACCCACTCTCTCTCACTCATCTCTCACCCCTCTGTCTCATCCCTCTCCCTCTCATCTTACTCACACCTCTCTCTCCCCTCTTCCTCTCACCCCTCTCTCTCTCACAACTTTCTCTCACCCCTCTCTCTCACCCATCTCTCTCTCATCCCTCTCCCTCTCTCTCACCCCTCGGATATATCTCACCCCTCACTCTCTCACCCCAAATCTCTCACAACTCTCTCTCAACCCTCCCCCTCTCACACCTCTCATCTCTCTCAACCCTCTCTCACCCCTCTTCCTCTCAACTCATCCATCTCCCTCTCTCACCCCCCTCTCTCTCTCACCCCTCTCTCTTTCACCCCTCTCTCTCACCCCTCACCCTCTCATCCCTCTCATCTCATTCCTCTCTCTCTCATCTCATCCCTCTCTCTCACCCCTCTCTATCCCCCCTCTCTCTCACACCCCTCTCTCTCACCCCTCTCCTTCTCATCCCTCTCTCTCCCCGCTCCCTCTCTCACCCCCTCCATCTCATTTCATCCCTCTCCCTCTCTCTCTCGCTCTCTCTCTCACCTCTCTCTCTCACCCCTCTCTTTTACCCCTCTCTCTCACCCCTCTCCCTCTCAGCCCTCTCTCATCTCATCCCTCTCTCACCCCACTCTCACTCATCCCTCTCTCTCACCCCTCACTCTCTCACCCCTCTCTATACCCCCTCTCCCTCTCTCTCTCTCTCTCTCTCTCTCTCTCTCTCTCTCTCTCTCTCACTCCTCTCTCTCGCTCACCCCACTCGTTCACCAATCTCTCTCACCCCTCACCCTCTCACCCCTCTCTATCCCCCCATCTCCCTCTCTCTCTCTCTATCACTCCTCTCTCTCTCGCTCACCCCTCTCTTTCACCACTCTCTCTCACCCCTCACCCTCTCATCCCTCTCTCTCTCATCTCATCCCTCTCTCACCCCTCTCTATCCCACCTCTCTCTCTCACCCCTCTCCCCCTCACCCCACTCCCTCTCACCCCTCTCTCTCTCACCCCACTCCCTCTCACCCCTCTCTCTCTCATCTCATCCCTCTCCCTCTCACCCCTCTCCCTCTCATTCCTCTCTCCCCCTCGCTCTCTCTCACCCCTCTCCCTCTCATCTCATCCCTCTCCCTCACCCCCTCTCTCACCCCTCTCTCTCTCACCCCTCTCTATCCCCCCTATCCCTCTCATCTCATCCCTCTCTCACTCTCTCACCCCTCACTCTCTCACCCCTCACTCTCTCACCCCTCTATCCCTCTCATCCCTCTCCCTCTCTCTCACCCCCCCTCTCTCTCACCCTCTCTCTCTCACACCCCTCTCTCTCACCCCTCACTCTCTCACCCCTCACTTTCTCACCCCTCTCCCTCTCATCCCTCTCATCTCATCCCTCTCCCTCTCTCTCACCCCCTTTCTCTCTCACACCCCTCTCTCTCACACCCCTCTCTCACCCCTCACTCTCTCACCCCTCACTCTCTCACCCCTCTCCCTCTCATCCCTCTCTCTCTCATATCATTCCTCTCTCTCATCCCTCTCTCTCACCTCTCTCTCACACCCCTCTCTCTCACCCTCTCTCTCTCACACCCCTCTCTCTCACCCCTCACTCTCTCTCCCCTCTCCCTCTCATCCCTCTCTCTCTCTCATCTCATCCCTCTCCCTCTCTCTAACCCCTCTCGCTCTCCCTGTCACCCCTCCCCCTCTCACCCCTCTCTCGCTCATCTCATCCCTCTCTCACCCCTCTCTCTCTCTAACTCCTCTCTCTCCCTCTCACCCCTCTCTCTCACCCCTCTCCCTCTCATCCCTCGCTCTCTCATTTCATCCCTCTCCCTCTATCTCACCCCTCTCTCTCTCTCACCCCTCTCACACACCCCTCTCACCCCTCTCCACACACCCCATGAGGGAGATGAGTGAAAGTGGATATAATTGATGCATTAGCTCACTTTTGTTCCACTTTTTGGGCTCCCCGCCAAGGTTCGTTAAACCTCCAATAACAGATAGTTAAGTGCTTATTATAGTGGTTAATTAAGTACATTTGTACAGTTTAATTGTTATTCATTTGGCATGATAAAAAGGAGAGAGAGCGGGAAAAACAAGGAATATAATTTGTTTGCATTCATCATCACCCACTTGGGGCTAGCTGCTATCATTCCTACTGTGCGGTGCAGCAACTCCAGGGTGAATTGATGCCTATTGAACATCAGCACATTACAAAACAGAATGGCATCACAGTGTTTTCAAAGGAAATTGCACTTTATACCGGTACGTCCCAAAAGTCAATTATTCAATTATAGTTTCTCTTTGCATTTGGTAATGTGTTTGCCTGACTGATTGTATGGAGATAGGCTCTCTCCTGAATGGAGAAGGAAGAAGTGAAGGAGGGATGTTGGAGAAACATGTATTACTGAGGTCCTATGGTGTGTCAACAGTCATTATCTCTACCAAACTGAATAGAGAATGAGGGAAAGGACCGGCTTTAACTCAGAGAGAGAATGAGAGGAAGCGGGAGGGAGGGTGACACTTGAAGATAAGGCGAGATGGATTGAGCGAAGACGACAAGGAAAGAGAGAGCAAGAGTGGAAGTGTGAGAGAACGCAAGCGGGACAGACAGGATGATACGCAGAGATGTACAGATGAGATGTGGAGAGTGGAGGGAGGGGAGGCGGTGGGAAAAGTTAATGATGAAGTTTGTGCTCTGTGACATGCACTGACTCTTATCTCAGCCCGTCATGGCACCATGCACTTACTGCTCTGTTGGCGAGGATGGAGGAGGCCCAGCCCACTCCATATCTGGAGCCTCTCTCTCTCTCTGGGCTCAGTAAAGAGATGGATAGGGAGACAGATAATCATTAAATTATTAGCTTGGCGCCCTTAACTTGAGAGGGAAAGTCAGGGCAGGCAACATGCTTACTGAATACTTAAAATCTCTGGGTTTGAATGTTTAATTAGGAGAGGTCTGTGGCTGGGATGAAGATCTAGGGCAAAATGAGGCTGCACATTTTACCATTAATTTGACAGTTTCTTAGAAAAAGTTCTGGGCTAGTTGACTGTGCAGTCAGATGGAACCACTCTGCCACTACTAAAGTAAAACTCTGGTAGAGAGGGTGCAGCTTTGACGTTGACTGTCAGGCAAAAAGTTCCCACTATCTCAAGTTCAGTGTTGATTGGATGAGAATTTGACATGATTTAGGTCACTGTTGTAGAGTGAAGGCAGATGCTCGTGCTGCCAACATAGTTAGTAAGCCTAGTGCTATTATGGCAGTTGTAAATGTAGTGTAAATGTGTGGACAAGTTGGCCTATTCTGCCCTCTAATGCTGCGTTTAGACGAGGAACGCAAAAACCGTCATACCAGTCGGCATAGCGGGACAAGAAAGCGAGAAAGATGGTGACGGCAAAAGCAAGCCAGCACGACGGTATGTGTTTCTATGGTGATTTCTGTAAAACAAACAGTGCAAATCAACATCCGGTAGAAAACAACACTATGGTAGATGGCAAAGGTTGAAATAATTGAACTCTGGCAGTAAGTCCCATCTACCATGCCATGGCGGCTGACGGCCTTCACCGCCAGCCTCAACGGCATTTACCATTGTTCTCTCGTTGAAAACAATGACATCTGGTTTGCCGTCTACCTCGTGCCATCTAAACGCAGCAAACCCTTTTGGTTCCAGGTAAAACCCTTTTGGGTTGCATGTAGAGCCCTTTCTATATGGAACCCAAAAGGGTTCTACCTGGAACCAAAAAGGGTTCTCCTATGGGGACAGCTGAAGAACCCTTTTGGAACCCTTTTTTCTAAGAGTGTGAGTTGCAATATATGGAAAGAGGATGGCCATTGGTCTGGTCTGGTCTGGTCTGGTCTGTGGTAGCTACAGAGTGAGTGTTAGACCTGGCTGGGAGGTAGGCTTGTAAATATTGTGCTGCTGTGACTCTGAGTCAGTGTGGGTGTTTGGTGAGGTTAAGCGGTGTTGCTGTAAATACATTCCGCTTTCTCTCTCTCACAGCTCCTGCCCACATATCTGCCTGCTGCCAGCCCTTAACAAACACACTTTCAGCTCAGGGAGCTATCAGGGCCACTTATTGGGCCGTCACACTGTACCGGGAAGATAAATCTAGGCAATTAGAATTAAAATTGCTGTGTGCACTGCTGTGACTCCCTCTCTCCCTGGCACCATGCATACAGGCCAGGGCAGGGCTGCCTCCTCCTCAGCCTCCCAAGCCTCGCTTCAGAGGCAACGAGTATGGATGATACATATAGCACAGCCTACACTCGGATGGGAACTGTGGGGTCTCTCTCTCTCTCTCTCTCTCTCTCTCTCTCTCTCTCTCTCTCTCTCTCTCTCTCTCTCTCTCTCTCTCTCTCTCTCTCTCTCTCTCTCTCTCTCTCTCTCTCTCTCTCTCTCTCTCTCTCTCGCTCTCGCTCTCCCTTGTTGGGGATTAGAAGCATTAGCTAGATTAGCTAGAAATGAGCTGGGACACTACTGAGCACGCTCCAGAGAGCTGGACTATTTGAACCGTCCAGAGAGAGAGAGAGCTCTCGTAGAGATCATGCCCCAGATACTCTTTACTCCAACTGGACCCAGATACCCATCAGCTCAATGTCCTCTTCTCTACTAGAACTCTGTCCGGGACCCGACCAACCACAGCAGGAACATAGACTCCCTCATCAGAGATAAATGCTAAAAATAGCTGCCTCGACATCCCAGATAATTCAATACCTCAGGTACAGTTGAAGTCGGAAGTTTACATACACTTAGGTTGGAGTCATTAAAACTTGTTTTTCAACCACTCCACAAATTTCTTGTTAACAAACTATAGTTTTGGCAAGTCGGTAAGGACATCTACTTTGTGCATGACACAAGTAATTTTTCCAACAATTGTTTACAGACAGATTATTTAACTTATAATTCACTGTATCACAATTCCAGTGGGTCAGAAGTTTACATACACTAAGTTGACTGTGCCTTTAAACAGCTTGGAAAATTCCAGAAAATGATATCATGGCTTTAGAAGCTTCTGATAGGCTAATTGATATAATTTGAGTCAATTACATGTGTACCTGTGGATGTATTTCAAGGCCTACCTTCAAATTCTGTGCCTCTTTGCTTAACATCATGGGAAAATCAAAAGAAATCAGCCAAGACCTCAGAAAAAATATTGTAGACCTCCACACTTGAAACCCCACCTCTTTAAGGAATACCTGGGATAGGATAAAGTAATCCTTCTTACCCCACCCCAAAAAAAAAAAAAAACATATTGTAAAGGGGTTATCCCACTGGCTATAAGGTGAATGCACCAATTTGTAAGTCGCTCTGGATAAGAGTGTCTGCTAAATGACGTAAATGTAAATGTAAATGTAAGCCTGGTTCATCCTTGGGAGCAATTTCCAAACGTCTGAAGGTACCACATTCATCTGTACAAACAATAGTACGCAAGTATAAACACCATGGGACCACGCAGCCGTCATACTGCTCAGGAAGGAGACGCGTTCTGTCTCCTAGAGATGAACGTACTTTGGTGCGAAAAGTGCAAATCAATCCCAGAACAACAGCAAAGGACCTTGTGAAGATGCTGGAGGAAACAGGTACAAAAGTATCTATATCCACAGTAAAACGAGTCCTATATCGACATAACCTGAAAGGCCGCTCAGCAAGGAAGAAGCCACTGCTCCAAAACCGCCATAAAAAAGCCAGACTACGGTTTGCTACTGCACATGGGGACAAAGATCGTACTTTTTGGAGAAATGTCCTCTGTTCTGATGAAACAAAAATAGAACTGTTTGGCCATAATGACCATTGTTATGTTTGGAGGAAAAAGGGGGACGCTTGCAAGCCGAAGAACACCATCCCAACAGTGAAGCACGGGGGTGGCAGCATCATGCTGTGGGGATGCTTTGCTGCAGGAGGGACTGGTGCACTTCACAAAATAGATGGCATCATGAGGAAGGAACATTATGTGGATATATTGAAGCAACATCTCAAGACATCAGTCAGGAAGTCTTCCAAATGGACAATGCATACTTCCAAAGTTGTGGAAAAATGGCTTAAGGACAACAAAGTCAAGGCATTCGAGTGGCCATCACAAAGCCCTGACCTCAATCCTATATATAATTTGTGGGCAGAACTGAAAAAGCATTTGCGAGCAAGGAGGCCTACAAACCTGACTCAGTTACACCAGCTCTGTCAGGAGGAATGGGCCAAAATTCACCCAACTTATTGTGGGAAGCTTGTGGAAGGCTACCCGAAACGTTTGACCCAAGTTAAACAATTAAAAGGCAATGCTACGAAATACTAATTGAGTGTATGTAAACTTCTGACCCACTGGGAATGTAATGAAATAAATAAAAGCTGAAATAAATCATTATCTCTACTATTATTCTGACATTTCACATTCTTAAAATAAAGTGGTGATCCTAACTGACATAAAACAGGGGATTTTTACTAGGATTAAATGTCAGGAATTGTGAAAAACTGAGTTTAAATGTACTTGGCTAAGGTGTATGTAAACTTCCGACTTCAACTGTATAAGAGCAGAACACTTTCTCCGCTGCAGTGAGCTACTCAGCATACCCTGCTCTAGCTATCCCATGCCGCGGAGGGGAGACTAGAACACAGTTTCCCGTGACAAATGCTCCTCTGTGATTCCAGTGTAAATGATAGGATAAGGCGATACCGTGGAGGTGCATGCTTGGCTTCAGAAAGGGACATGATGAAGGGAGACAGCCTACCAAGGACGTGAGATACAGAATGCAAAGGAGAGCACTCCACCTCCCATTACATTGAAGCTTTACTTAGTAAAATACCGGTACATAAAACGAGAAATAGCATTAGAGGAAAGATATTGGAAATAAATGTCGGTTATTTCATCCAGTTGTGTATCTATCTATTCAGAACAGTGTTTGGAGAGAGTCCAGTCTACAGTTGAAGTGTCTGTATTCAGCCTGGGGATCAATAGTCACCCAGAGGAGAGGACTGTAACACTGGAGCTGCTCTCACTGTGATCAATTCTCTATCGACTGGCTGCTGGATCCGCATCAGCAACCAATCCAGGCCCACCGGTTAACACCACCGGTCAAATCAAATCACATTTTATTTGTCACATGCTTCGTAAACAACAGGTTTAGACTAGCAGTGAAATGCTTACTTACGGTATTTTTCCAACAATGCAGAGTTAAAGATAAAAAATGAAAAAATGAACTTTTTACACAAGGAATAAATACACAGTGAATAACGAATAACAATAATGAGTAAAAATAACATGACTAAATACAGGGAGTACCAGTACCGAGTTGATATGCAGGGGTTTGAGTAGGGTTGCAAAGGGAGGGTATTTTACTGGAAACTTTCTACGTTTATCAGTAAACTACCGAAATGTTTGTATCTTTCAAGGATTTTATGTAATCTATCAAAATACTTCTAGTGGCCCTTTTGGGTACTTCACATTATCACAGGTGTCTGTAATTATGTCTGTCCCACTCTCTGGCCATATGACATGTAAAATATATGAAATAATTAAATAAGATGATAAAAAGCTGTAAAACATTACCCTAAATATAAACCATCGCCTTAGTGAATAGCATTGGTGTTTAATATGAACGTTTCAGCATTTAATATCTTTAAAAGAAAATGTACACACTTTTATTTATTTTACTATGTTAATATGGATTTGTTTTCAATGTTTTGGCTTCAAACTAGTGGCAGTTGTGAAAAAAGTCCATATTTGGACGAGTTGCAGAGTTAATTGAAAATGTATTCGATTAGTTTTTCATTAATTAGGCTATTTTCGCTTGAGCAATATGGTCTATCTACTAGAAAGTCATGTACAATATAGACACAGATTCATACTATATATGAAGTATAAAATACAAAAATTACAATAGATTGCCATAGATTTTCTGTTAATTACCCAAATTACTTTGGTAACTTACCGGTAGCTTTGCAACCCTAGGTATGAGGTAATTTAGGTAGCTATGTACATATAGGTAGGGGTAAAGTGACTAGGCAACAGTGATCAAATACCATCATTACTGTAGTGGTAATGCAAAGGTTGGATGAATCACTAAATAGGTCCAAACCGGGAGAAATAAAAATGGTAATGTGTAGTTCAGATCCATCAAGCAAGCTGTTCTATTCCTAAGCTGGTTCCTTTATTAAACACTTGCGTACACACTATAGAACCATCCAAATAGATGGACGCTTAAAAGACAACCACTAAGCAGATGTAACCAACTTACAGTATCAAACAGGTTTTCCTGGCCTGTTTTGGAATAATTATTTTCATATTGGATTTGAGAATAAAAGAAATTAATAAAGGATAAAACCAACTGAGATGCATCCCATTTAAAGAAAAGCTTTCCTTCACTTGCATAATGTACATGTAAACAAACACACACACACACACACACACACACACACACACACACACACACACACACACACACACACACACAGAGAGAGAGAGAGACCCAGACACACACAGGCAAAGCTGGTCTGTGAATTGTCATGTGTTTTCTTATAGCATGACTCCATTACAGCCTTGCCAATCCTTGATCGTTGATCCATGACAATAATGTACCCGGTACCTCCTCCGCTCTGTTACCAGTCAGCTGGAATAATAACAGTCACATCTCACTACAGCAGACATTGAGGCTGTTCTGAGGGCAAAAGAGGGTGCAACTCAATATTAGGAAGGTGTTCCTAATGTTTTGTACACTCAGTGTAATACTGTATCCTCCAACAGGCACCTGATGCGGGCTCCTCATGCAGACAGGCTCCATGGTTCGGTTGGCTACTACCAATTGAATGACTGCCCTGTGTCTCTTGCAGTTCTGACCATTAGTGAACAGGCTTCCCCTATATCATATAATGGGCACACACAGGGGAGGGGTTTCCCCTGAACCACACAGTCATGTCAACTCCTTCCTGGTACGACTCTGTGTATCTCTAAATGAACACTGGCCTCCATTTGTGCCGTTTGCATAGTCGTTAAATCGTATATGAGGCTTCCACCAGCTGCTGGTTTGCTCTAAGCATTAGACAGAGAGAGGAAAGTCCTCCCATCACATAAATAGTCTTCCTTCCTCATTTGTTCTGGGACATTCTCAGAGCGCTGAAGACAAACGGAGGACCAACAGAGTTCTACAACTCTGTAGAGAAGCCGTGCCGTGGTTCTCAGTTACTGACATAAACTGGAGCTTAGAGCCACAGTCAGAATACCAAAGAAGTTGTAATTTTGTAAACTGGGTTATCCAGAAAAGTATCCAATTGTGAAGAAGTATCGAGAAGATGCAATAGAATACTGGCATAAACTGGAGCTAGGGGCAAAGTTAGAATACCCCCCAAAAAATGTTGAATTACTTTTATCCAGGTTATCCAGATCATTATTTAAAGTGCCTTAAGAAGAAAAAGGATGTGGTGTTACAGCAGCCAAGCAACCACCTTGGTTAAAAGTAACCTATTGTGTAAGACAGTCTAACAGCTTTGCCAATAAACACCAGGCTAAACTCATGGACGCTGTCCCTGTCCCCAGTGTTAGTCCCTCTGGAGCAGGTCATTCTGTCACAGCTTCCTGAGGGCACAGTCAACAACCCATCGGTCATCTGGAACAATCCTTTCTAAATTCCATTCCCCTCGCATACACCACACCCCTTTAACCCACGACCCAATCAGTCGCTTCCTTCCTGCTCTCCATATTGCAGAGTATTTTTAGCATTAAATATGAACTACGCAGAAATCGCTCCGCCATTACCTGGTTGCTAAAATTCTAATAGTTCGCCTAATTTTAGTTTATGTGACAAAATAAACAAGTATAGTGTAGAGAATCATTGTACCATCTAAACCACTGTGAAATATATTTTCCATAACCAAAAATATTGTATTTTTAGCCATAGTCGCAGGAAGTAGTTTGGGGGTGGGGGTGCTGCGATTTTGGTGGCGGTGGGGGGACTAGTAAATGTAAACTAATACAGGACTAGTAAATTTAAACTAAATGTATTTGAGTGTTTTCCAGCATTTGTAACTTGAGTCTGATAATTATCTATACAAAACAGTTAATCTTATACTACTTGTGGAATATAAAAATACTTGCTTGATATATGTTTTCCAATTTCTTGAAATACTTTCTTGCAACTTATTTCTATGTGAAAACTGAAATGGTCTACTCATTCCTTTTCAGTAGACGCTCTTATCCAGAGTACCTTACAGTAGTGAGTGCAAACATTTTCATACTGGTCCCCGTAGGAATCGAACCCACAACCCTAGCATTGCAAGAGTGATGCTCTAACAACTGAGCTACATCATCTCAGCACATCATCACAAACCACTTGATGTCTCAATGTACTCAATTACTGTATTGTGCATTGTTTTTCTTCATGGTGATGGAAAGTTTACAGGTACAAACCTAGATGACCAGCCTATGTACAATACAGTAATGTACATTTACATTGTGGTTTGTAAGGATGGTAAATTAATACTGCACAAAAAGTGGTTGTTTTCCATGTTATTTGATCAAGATAAATATTTAATTTGATGTGGATGTTTTGTGTCTTTGCCCATAACTTTGCACCTTTTGATGTAAATGTTTGAGGACAGGGTGTTGTTCTTTCTGGATTCCATTAGAATGACAATCACAGAGAAAGGGACAGGGCAACAACTCTTACAATTCCAACTGCAAGATACTGTTCTTAATTACAGTATACAACTACCTTTTTTGCCAAAGTGGAGATGCTGAAAAAACGTTTTTGCCTGCGCTACAGACATTTATATTGGTCCGCTAATGCTAGTAAAAGCCCAATATATATATATATATATTTTTTTTTTATTCCGATTTTTCAGCTGCTATGTTTTCAGCCATTTGAAGCTGGTGTTCAAAACCGAAAGTAAAAGACGCAAAAACTAAACTGCTTCTTAAACTTGCTTTTAATGAGAATCACAGATCTATAACTCACGTTTCTATGTGAATTTGGTCCGGTCGCCCAAAAAGTGACATATTGCAGCTTTAAATACAGTGAGGGAAAAAAGTATTTGATCCCCTGCTGATTTTGTACATTTGCCCACTGACAAAGACATGATCAGTCTATAATTTTAATGGTAGGTTTATTTGAACAGTGAGAGACAGAATAACAACAACAAAATCCAGAAAAACGCATGTCAAAAATGTTATCAATTGATTTGCATTTTAATGAGGGAAATAAGTATTTGACCCCTCTGCAAAACATGACTTAGTACTTGGTGGCAAAACCGTTGTTGGCAATCACAGAGGTCAGACGTTTCTTGTAGTTGGCCACCAGGTTTGCACACATCTCAGAAGGGATTTTGTTCCACTCCTCTTTGCAGATCTTCTCCAAGTTATTAAGGTTTCGAGGCTAACGTTTGGCAACTCGAACCTTCAGCTCCCTCCACAGATTTTCTATGGGATTAAGGTCTGGAGACTGTCTAGGCCACTCCAGGACCTTAATGTGCTTCTTCTTGAGCCACTCCTTTGTTGACTTGGCCGTGTGTTTTGGGTCATTGTCATGCTGGAATACCCATCCACGACCCATTTTCAATGCCCTGGCTAAGGGAAGGAGGTTCTCACCCAAGATTTGATGGTACATGGTCCCGTCCATCATCCCTTTGATGCAGTGAAGTTGTCCTGTCCCCTTAGCAGAAAAACACCCCCAAAGCATAATGTTTCCACCTCCATGTTTGACGGTGGGGATGGTATTCTTGGGGTCATAGGCAGCATTCCTCCTCCTCCAAACACAGCGAGTTGAGTTGATGCCAAAGAGCTCAATTTTGGTCTCATCTGACCACAACACTTTCACCCAGTTCTCCTCTGAATCATGCAGATGTTCATTGGCATACTTCATACGGCCCTGTATATGTGCTTTCTTGAGCAGGGGGATCTTGCGGGCACTGCAGGATTTCAGTCCTTCACGGCGTAGTGTGTTACCAATTGTTTTCTTGGTGACTATGGTCCCAGCTGCCTTGAGATCATTGACAAGATCCTCCCGTGTAGTTATGGGCTGATTCCTCACCGTTCTCATGATCATTGCAACTCCACGAGGTGAGATCTTGCATGGAGCCCCAGGCTGAGGGAGATTGACAGTTATTTTTTGTTTCTTCCATTTGCAAATAATCGCACCAACTGTTGTCACCTTCTCACCAAGCTGCTTGGCGATGGTCTTGTAGCCCATTCCAGCCTTGTGTAGGTCTACAATCTTGTCCCTGACATCCTTGGAGAGCTCGTGGGTCTTGGCCATGGTGGAGAGTTTGGAATCTGATTGATTGATTGCTTCTGTGGACAGGTGTCTTTTATACAGGTAACAAGCTGAGATTAGGAGCACTCCCTTTAAGAGTGTGCTTCTAATCTTAGCTCATTACCTGTATAAAAGACACCTGGGAGCCAGAAATCTTTCTGATTGAGAGGGGGTCAAATACTTATTTCCCTCATTAAAATGCAATTATTTTTTTGTTGTTATTCTGTCTCTCACTGTTCAAATAAACCTACCATTAAAATTATAGACTGATCATTTCTTTGTCAGTGGGCAAACGTACAAAATCAGCAGGGGATCAAATACCTTTTTCCCTCACTGTGTAATAGGCTTAGACATTAGTGAGGTCTGGTTCTCCCCACGTCCTCCATTAGAGGGACAACCATCAAGGGAGTGTGTGGATGGTAGGCCATGTCAGGGTTGGTGGTAAGGCACTAACAGCTCTCGACGTTAAATCAAAGCAGACACTCCTCTGGAGCAGTGCATTGTGGGAGATTCATCATTCATAGCTTTTAATAGAATAAATAAGTCTAATAATAGATGTGGGGATCCAGCGCTGCGTTGCTGTGGCTGCATGGCTGCCTTGAGGCTCAGACTCCTCTCATTACTCTGAGACCAGGAAGACGCTGAGAACAAGAGAGGATGAATACCGGGATGGCTTTTCTCTCCGAATCATCTTTATCCCAGTCTCTCTTCCCTTTCCTAGGCCCTCCAGCAGAAAGCAGGCTGTGACGTAAGAGCAGAGCACTCCTTTTCCTGGAAAACTTGCAGGCAGACACCCTCATTAAGAGGTATTAGTGTCGGCCAGAAATGCTAGATGAGATTTAGTGGTTAATTCCCCCAACCAGCCTGGATAGATCCCTGGATATTGGGCAATTCGCTGGTGTTCTTTTGGCCGCTGATTTTGTTTGGATGTGATGAAACATATGCGGCAAGAGATATGTAATAGAGAAGCATTTCTCAGCCCACTCATGTCAGCCTCTTTTTATGCTCAATCAAATATTACATGTCACATTAAGATGTTATAGCGATTTTGTCAATATCCCTGCGGTTACAAGCAGATACCAAAAGGGCACTCTTGGGAACTTTTTACATGTCAATTCGCGTAACGTCCCTCGGGGAAAAGCGATAGCGGTGTTTTAATACCACAGAGATCAGCCTTGCTGTCTACTCCCATTTAACACTTAATTTCTACACAAAAGCACCATATTGGATTTTATTCATTTCCGGCAAGGCAAACACTGGCCGTTGTGCTGAGTCATCATCCCCCCATAAATTATTCATTAAATCCCCAGACGGACCGCCCGCTCCTGCGTTCTGATCAATATTTCACCTTAATAGTGCCATGAGCAGTCCTTTCATACCCTCCCCTGCAAGCAACAGCCAATCAGAGAACTCGATCCCTTGCTGAAAAACGATCAATCTCAATCTGCTATCCTACACAGTGGGCAGTGGACAGTGAGAAGAGTACACTCAAAAAAGTGACTGCACCCAGTTCAAATGGGACAGTACCCACAATAATGTCTGCTTAGTCTGAGAACCAGGTGACTGCTGTAGCAAATAGAAAAACAGCTTCCTCATCAGAAATAATATATGAGAACTACCTTGTGCATTCCACTGATGATAAACACATCTAATTCCAGCAAAAGTGCAGCAAAACAGCAATTGCTGCCAGGTGTATAAAGCAAATAGATAATACTGTTGAAGAGAAGACATGTTTTTTTTTTGTTTTTTTTTGGGGGGGGGGGGGAAATGGATCAGCTTAATATTGCAGATAGATTGTATCTTCTATCAATGTAATTGTCTGCATCACTTCCAATCCACCATGTTTTTTTTATTTTTTATATATATACTCCCCTTTATTACTTTTCAACCCCACCATCCTTTCCCTACTTGGAGTAAATTAGTGAACAACAATGCCCAGGCCTCTACTTCCAGTCTATACTTACTATCTACACCTTATGGACAGAGTTAATTTTACAATAATTCTATTATATATATATATATATTTATTTTTTAATTTTTTATTTTTGCTCCTGAACTTCTTCTACTCTCAACCTCTCTGATCATTTTCATGGTGTCCATCCGGATTGCTTCTATATGCCATATCTTTCTAACTGTGCTCTTTCCCAAAAGCTCCCAACATACAACCTATATACTTATTATGGACACAGTATGCTTACATTATTAGCTATCTTTGTTATTATTTGTTGTTATTTGTTATTAGTCCCATCCTTCAACTCTATTCAATACCTCCCATCTATCTCTTAACACCATCCATATAGGATTTCTATTTGCCATATATATTTCAACCGTACTGTGATGTTTTACAAAAATTCTGAACCTTTCTATTCTCATTGCTTCTACAGATTGTGAATTAAAAATAAACATTTTTGCTAAAAGTATTATTATATTATTGATTGATTGACTATGACTTTTCAGATCACCCAGTAATGCTATCTGCAAGGTTAGTTCCAGGTAAATATTGCAATCCTTTAGCCATTCCTGGACCTGTGTCCAAAAACAAGCTACAAATGGACAGAACCAAAACAAATGATCTAATGATTCTGTCTCTTCACAACAAAATCTGCAGAGCTGGGAAGATTGTATCCCCCATATAAATAACATTCTATTGGTAGCAAGAATTTTATATAATAATTTAAATTGAAAGATTATAATTTTTGAATCTGGTGTCGTTTTGCGTGTCAGTTCATAAACACTATGCCATGGGATCGGTACGTCAAAGATCTCTTCCCAACTATTTTGCAATCTATATGGGACGGCTGTCAATCCTTTGGTCCTTAAGTGAAACTGATATACTTTTTTATTTATCACAGTTTTCCTTAACCAATTATGTTCTTTAATGCAAGGCCGACAGACAAGTTCCTTACTTTCTCCCCCTTCCACTTTCCTCTTCCACTTTTGCGGTAAGGCTGCAATTATTTGGTTGTAATTTTGGGTAGAGCAGACATTTCCATATGTTTTTGTTAGCTGCATGTGCGACATAACTCCACCAGTCCTACCGATGATATCATTTACGAAGATTATACCTTTTTTAAACATTCTGTCAAAAAATTAAGGTTTTTTGTCAATTAGTATATTTGAATTTAACCACAATATTTGTTGCATTATTTGTTCTGTCGTTTCTGGAGGATTAAATTGAAATTGCAACCAACTTTCTATGGCTTGTTTTAGAAATAGTGACATTTGGGAGATTATTTCCTTTTCAAATAACTGAAAATGAGAGGTTGTAATCTGAATAAAGGGAAAAAGGCCTTTCTTGAACATTGGGTGAGACAATCTTACTAATTTGCTTGAGAACCAGCTCGGATTTAAGTATAACTTTTGTATGACTGAAGCTTTTAGTGATAGGTCTAATGCTTTAATATTTAATAATTTCTGTCCTCCGAATTCATATTCATTATATAAATATGCTCTTTTAATTTTGTCTGGCTTGCCGTTCCAAATAAAATTGAATATTTTTTTCTCATATAATTTAAAAAACTGTTCGCTAGGCTCTACTCGTTGGTCTGTCTGCCTCCAGCCCTAATCTAATAAGTCTCTGTGCTGCTTTACATGCTGTGTAATGAGTGGCAAAACACAAGACACATCAGCCACGTTGCATCATGAGGAGACAAATACTAACAGATGGCTTTAATATTCACCAAATGAAAAGGCAGATTCTTTACACGAAGGAGGGCTCAGCGTGTTAGGAGGATCACTTTGTGCTGCTGCCCGATCAAGGGTGAATGATGGAGCCGAGTTTATCTTGTTTAAAGTATTTCAGAGCATCTGCCAGGAATCATCAGTCCACCTATGAGGCTTATGAGCAAATTCATCAGAAAACTTGGTTACAATCCCAAACGGTCTGTTATTTTCCCTCAAAACACCTGCATCTATAATTCATAATGCAATATTGTCTTAGTGTGGATAAAATACCCCCTAACTCCTTCCTTCCCTCGACAAACAGATGCACTGCTCTGGCCTGATTTAACTGAGGTTTGTGCAGGGTCTGTGCAGCCATCCATAAAGCTGCTTCCTGCATCCTCTCAGGGGTGGGGTAACAGCCATGCTGTAACAAGTAGTATTTATCACTGAAGAGGACCGCAACCCGTTAATGCAGAAGATATACACAAAACTATATCCATGATTGCCTAATAATATCAGCATGTTGAAACATTCATGAGGTTGAGGCGGGAGCAGAGAGCAAAGTCATGTAGGAGAGTCAACTTTCCAATCTCCCACTCGCTCTCACCACAGAACACAACACAAGCATTCAGGATACATCTCTATCCTAATATGTTGCGATGTAACAGCCCTGGGAGTGTTTTAAATGAAGACTTCTCACAGGTATTTGCTAAACTGCTGCAAAGTTTCAGCGCTTATCTAACCACCAAAACTACTAAATTAAAACATCATGGTTGTCAAAATGGTGATGAACTAATAAAATAAGAAAAGTAATTAATTAAACACATTTTCAGACTCTGCTCATGAGGGGAATGAGGGAGGGAACGGGGGATTGGGAGGGTGGGTGTTCAAGGTTCCCATCAACTATATTGTTGAATAAGCCATCACATTGTTTTTCTCATTACCACCATCTCGTTCATCCTAAGGCGATGAGAAGCTGTCGTAAAGTGGATAAGAAAATGAAAATATTTTAGCCGATTTGATTCTGCTCTTGTGCTTCCCGAGGTGCACTTTTTCTCTCCTGGAGCCCCTGGACTTTGTTTTAATTAGGAAAATACTTTTCAAGGTTACAGGAGCTGTGCAGGAGTTTTCCCACACTTTACTCCTGTGTCTTTTTCCTCTCTATCTATTCTGGGAGCCTGGGTGAAGATAAGTAGGTCAGATATCCACTGTTCTGCTGTCCTTCTCCTTCTCAACAACCTCGAAACAAGAGCTACTGTCTCAAATAAAGACAAGGCTAAGGGGAAGTACTGGTAATAGTTGGTTGGGGTTTGTGCTTGACCTTGTCCCCACTCCTGAGGGGGGCTGATGTATGAAGATATGCTTTGTTTACACCCAGACATGCTCAAGGCGTCTGTCGGGAAACCAACCCCTCAGCTCCACAGCACCACATGTAGTAACCAATTGTGCTATTTTGTGTGGGGATTTTTGCGCTGATCGTAACTTTTTTTGTTTCCCCAAAAGAGCTTCTGGAAATCAGAACAGAGATCACTAACCTCGATTTGGATGAGGATTTCTACTTCAATGAGTCGGAGGTGAAGAACATACTGCTCATCCCGGACCAGTCCCAAATCCCAGACACTCCAAAAAGGAAGAGACAGCGTTATAGAGGACGGCGTGTGGGATACCTAACGAGACTACGTTGGTGAGTGGATAAACCGCCTCTACCCTCCTTTCTATTGGCGAACGTGCAATCACTGGAGAATAAACTGGAGGAGCTCCGTTCGAGACTATCCTATCAACGTGATCTGAAGAACTGTAATATCCTGTTTTTCCAAGTCGTGGCTGAACAAGGACATGGAAAATATAGCTGTTTTTTCTATACATCCGCAGGACAGAACGTCAGCATCGGGTAAGCTCAGGGTGAGTGGTGTGTGTCTCTTTGTTAACAACAGCTGGTGAGCGATCTCTAATATTAACGAAGTCTCAAGGTTCTGCTCGCCTGAGTTAGAATACCTCATGATAAGCTATAGACCATACTATTTACCAAGAGAGTTTTGATCTACATTTTTCGTAGATGTTTATTTACCACCACAAACCGATGCTGGCACTAAGATCGCACTCAACGAGCTGTATAGGGCCATAAGCAAACAAGAAAATGTTCACACAGAGGCGACATTCCTAGTGGCCGGTGATTTTAATGCAGGAAAACTGAAATCCGTCTTACCTCATTTCTACCAGTATGAAGAAAAGAAAAAAATGTATGCACTCACTAACTGTAAGTCGCTCTGGATAAGAGCGTCTGCTAAATGACTAAAATGTAAATGTCAGCTGTGCAACTAAAGGCGAAATAACTCTAGATCACCTTTACTCCACACACAGAGAGAGGTGCATACAAAGCTCTCCCTCATCCTAAATTATGGCAAATCTGACCATAACTCTATCCTCCTGATTCCTGCTTAAAATTAAAAACTCAAACAGAAAGTACCAGTGACATGCTCAATACGGAAGTGGTCTGATGAAGTGCATGCTAAGCTACAGGACTGTTTCGCTAGCACAGACTGGAATATGTTCCGGGATTCACCCGATGGCATTGAGGAGTTTAGCACATCAGTCACAGGCTTCATTAATAAGTAGTACATCGACGACGTTGTCACCACAGTGACTGTATGTACATATCCCAACCAGAAGCCATGGATTACAGGCAACATCCGCACTGAGCTAAAGACTAGAGATGCCGCTTTCAAGGAGCGGGACACTAATCCGGACGCTTATAAGAAATCCCGCTATGCCCTCCGACGAACCATCAAACAGGCAAAGCGTCAATACAGGACCAAGATCAAATCCTACTACACCGGCTCTGACGCTTGTCGGATGTGGCAGGGCTTGTAAACTATCATGGATTACAAAGGGAAACCCAGCCGCGAGCTGCCCAGTGACGCAAGCCTACCAGACAAGCTAAATGCCTTCTATACTCGCTTCGAGGCAAGCAACACTGAACCCTGTGCCCAAGAACGCCAAGGTAAGCTGTCTAAATTACTATCGCCCTGTAGCACTCACATCTGTAGCCATGAAATGCTTTGAAAGGCTGGTCATGGCTCACGTCAACTCCATCATCCCAGACACCCTGGACCCACTCCAATTCGCATACCACACCAACAGATCCATAGATTTGTATTTGTATTTATTAAGGATCCCCATTACCTGCTGCCAAGGCACTTTTTAACTCTGTAATGTTGGGAATGGGCTCGTAAGTAAGCATTTCACGGTAAAGTCAACATCTGTTGTATTTGACACGCGACAAATACATTTGATTTGATGAATCTGATTTGAACATCAATATAAAACCCTCCTGGGCCCTCATAATGAAGGAAAGTATTTTATGACATGCTTAATTTCCACTAAGGTGCTGCAGATGCTGCCGCTCCGTTTCAGACAGTCACGATGATGCGAACCAGGAGTTTTCATTCATCTTTAAGGAAGTGGAGAAGACGGGTGTCGGCAGGGATACAAGGGGCCGAAGGCCTCTAACATCTGGCTGTCAGGTTTGGTGGAGCTCTTTGTCAAAGGAAGGGGCGTCCCCCTGCCGCCCACCACAAACTCCTGCGGGTGTCTCAGAGATGTGGGGTGACAACCGCACTAGTCTTCCCCCACCCACCCCTCCGAAACCCCCCAGGACAACCAGCTGCCACGTGAAGGCAACGCGTACACACACAGGCATAAACACATACCGTACATACATACACACACACATATAAATCTGTTTTGTAACACATATGCTACATGCATCGATACACAAGTGAACAAGTCCACGCTACAGAGGAATGTGGAATGATTATGTTCACTGACAGGGCAGATTCTTGCTGTTTAGAATGTGTTAGAATAAGTGGACCGTTCAAGGGAGAAAATAGTGCTACACAACAACACTACGCAGAGGGTATCACAACGGGTGTTAATTTAATTTTCACAAAACTTCATTAGGCTATTCTGAGTTAGGGGTTGGTTTAGCATAAGGCGCTAAGCTGGATTTCGGTCCTTAATCAAATCTACAGTAAATGATGCTGGGGGTTTTAAAAAGGTTTCTGCAATGATTAGGCATACAGATATGAAATTATAGCAGGGAGAATATACCAGCGGTGCCAGTTACCATGCCAGCCATCATCAGCCCGTTCTGATTTTGTGTAGTATATGTAGTAATGTGTTTTCAATAGTCACACCTCCTAATGCCATGTGTGCTTGACATTTAAACAAACACTATTAAATATCCAACAGCCAAAGCACTATTAAATATCCAACAGCCACAATGCAGATGATGCCTTACTGAGCAACAAATGTGACATTAATATTAGTGTCAACTGCTCATTTACATGTGCCAGGGAGAATGTGTGATGAGCCAAAAACTTCAGACAATAGAACACACTGCCATTAATGATGCCTCTCTCACTATCAGTCTTTTTTCTCCCTCGCCCTTCCTCATGTATTACCTCCTTCTTTCTACCTCAAACAAACACACACAACTCACTCCACAAAAGCTTTACCTTTATCTGACATGTACACACTATTTGTGTGCAAAGTTCCTATTTCCTTAGGAGGCATTAGGAGGGGCGGCAGGTAGCCTAGTGGTTATTGAAGCGATAGCAACCGGTTTGAGAGGCAAGAGAGGCAAGCCTGCAAATCCTAGACGTCATTGCCTGTCGTTGTGACCTTGAGCAAGGCACTTAACCCCCCACAACAACAGCTCCCCGGGCGCCCAGTGTGGCACCTGTATATGTATGTGTTTCTTTCAGAGGGGTTGGGTTAAAAGCAGAAGTCAAATTTCAGTTGGACCTTGTGTGCAATTGACCAATAAAGTGATCTTAATCTTAATCTATTTACCCACTCCCATCTATCTCACTCTCTCTCACAACCCCTTCCGTCTTTCTCCATCTATCTGTTCCAAGAAACACCGTTTCACTCACGCTTTTCCATTCCCTTAAAGTCCTCATTCACCCCCCTCCTCTTCTCTCCCTCCCTCCGTCTTGTCTTTCTCTCTGTATTGCTGTGCTGTTGAGGGTCTTGGTGAGGTTTCAGAGAGAGAGATGAAGTGTATGGTGAGAACATTAATGTGTCCAGACCACGCAGTTCATCATCTCAGGAGGTCATCTGGAGGTGGCGGTCAGGGCAAACGCTATCCCAGACTCCCCCAGTATACTCCACACTCAAGGTCACCCAATACAGAAGAAGAGGTGGGCCACAGGACTGTGGAATAAGAGAGCAGTAGTGCGGGGCAAGGGGGCTAGAGTGGAGGCTGGAGGAAGAGCACTCTCTCACACACACACACAAATCCAAACAAAAGGTGAGTGCGAATTAAGATGTAAGTATATGACGAGTTTCAATCCAAAACGAGATAGCTCCATTTTCAGAAATGTTGGTAAATTGACATTATTTAAAAACACATGTTGTGAAAGAGATTATTATAGCTATTATTTTTTCATCTTACGATGACATGGGCTAGTGAAAAAACAGCCATGATTTTGTTTGAAATATGTTGCAAAGTTATTTTATTTTGGAGGCAAAACGCTATATATTCACCCCAAACAACAGAACTCCAATAGAAAAAGTATCCCAATTGGGTTTTAGACAGTTACATGTAATAAAGAATCGATACATAAATAAATACTAACATAATCAATTAGTTTCAACTATATTGTGCAAATATCACATAGCCGATTTATTGTATGCAGAGGGTAAACAGTGTATACAATGTGTGTTTTCTTTTTGGACATTTAAGCAACTTTTGGATACATTTTATATAGGGGTTTTACAGGTTTCATTAGGATGAATCAAAGGCCACATTGTTTTAATAATAGGTAACTTCCTGCAATTCTGCACATTCTGCCATGGGGCAAAGAGAAAATGTGCAGTTTTAAAGCTAATCTTGTGCTATTCTATTCATTTTTCCATGAGGCTGACAGAAAAATGTGCTGTTTTAAAACACATTTCCTGCAATTCTACACATTTTGCCATGGGGCAGAGAGGAAAATGTGCAGCTTTATAGCTAATATCATTCTACTCTACACATTTTGCCATGAGACTGAGATACATGTTTTAATGTTTTTAAGCTAATTAAAGCTAAAATATGTGTTGGCTGTGATAAAGGCACTGGAATATGAGCTGTCTGAGCAGTGGCATAGTGCATATAGCTTTAGAAGCACAGTGACATAAAGTGCATTCGGAAAGTATTCAGACCCCTTGAACTTTTCCACATTTTGTTACGTTACAGACTTATTCTAAAATGAATTAAATTCTACACACAATACCCCATTATGACAAAGCAAAAACAGGGTTTTTAGAAGATTTTTCTAATTTATAAGAGATAAAAAAACGGAAATATCACATTTACATAAGTATTCAGACCCTTTATTCAGTACTTTGTTGAAGCACCTTTGGCAGTGATTACAGCCTCAAGTCTTCTTGGGTATGACGCTACAAGCTTGGCACACCTGTATTTGGTGGAGTGCTGCAAAGATGGTTGTCCTTCTGGAAGGTTCTCCCATCTCCACAGAGGAACTCTGTCAGAGTGACTATTGGGTCCTTGGTCACCTCCCTGACCAAGGCTCTTCTCCCCCGATTGCTCAGTTTGGCCGGGCGGCCAGCTCTAGGAAGATTATTGGTGCTTCCAAACTTCTTCCATTTAAGAATAATGGAGGCCACTGTGTTCTTGGGGACCTTCAATGCTGCAGAAATGTTTTGGTACCCTTCCCCAGATCTGTGCCTTGACACAATCATGTCTCTGAGCTCTACGGACAATTCCTTCAAACTCATGGCTTGGTTTTTGCTCTGACATGCACTGTCAACTGTGAGGCCTTACATAAACAGTTGTGTGCCTTTCCAAATCATGTCCAATCAATTGAATTTACCACAGGTGGACTCCAATCAAGTTGTAGAAACATCTCAAGGATGATCAATGGAAACAGGATGCACCTGAGCTCAATTTTGAGTCTCATAGCAAAGGGTCTGAATACTTATGTAAATAAGGTATTTCAGTTTTATATTTTTAATACATTTGCTAAAATTTCTAAAAACCTGTTTTCGCTTTGCCATTATGAGGTATTGTGTGTAAATTGATAATACTTTTTTATTTATTTAATCCATTTCAGAATAAGGCTGTAATGTAACAAAATGTGGAAAAAGTCAAGGGGTTTGAATACTTTACGAATGCACTGTATGCCTGTTACAGATACAGGTATCCTGTGTGTGTTTTTGTGTTTTTCCTCTCCTTCTGCCCTAATCACAGGTGTCCTTTATGTTCCTGATTGGTGGTCGTTGGGGTGTCCCACCTGTCCGACATCCGTTTGGCTGCTGATTGCTGAGGTGGACCAATCAGTGGACATTCCTCTGTATTGCACCACCTGTTTCTGGTTTTTCACTTACACCTCCCATTGTTTTAAAAGCTATTTCCGTATGTGAGTATGGATACTGTAGTGTCCTGTGTTTTGTGTACTCACTCATTTGCTGGTTACTCTGTTTGGTAACTTTGTTGTGTGTTTCTGGGAAAAGGGGGATTTAATCAAGTTGCCCATGGGCATACTTGAGGCAGGCAAGATCAGTTTAGGTTTTTTTACATTATTGTTTCATTTCTTGGGTCCTGCTCAGCCCCTTTTCCCAAACCTTTACCGTGTGTTCAAAATAAACATATTGTGTTTGACGGTAGTTTATGGTTGTCAGTGTAGTTTTTGTTCTCACTGTTTCCATGTCATGATTCTAATTTGCATGAATTATGTTACGGGTCTCTGTTCCATCCACCCTAGACTTTTAAAGCCACAGGGTTCGTAACAATGCCTAAATGCAGTCATATTCGTGGCTGATTGGGGGTGTGGCTTTCAGTTACTTATTTTTAGCCACCCATCCCATGAGATTGAATGTCATTTCAGTTCATCTGAATGTCATTCCAGTTCATCTGAATGTCATTCCAGTGCACTGCTTGCTATGAATTCTATCTGATGGTGTTTCCATCTTTAGGTAAAAAGATAAATATTGTCCCACTTGGGACACTGACAAGTAGAGAGCATATTATTTTTCTTTATTTTTGTTACTCATTCTGATTGGGTGAGCCTGGCTCCCCTGTGGGTGGGGTTGATTGAAAGTCTGTCGCAATTTGCAGGTCAAGGATGGATTGATTCTTATTGTCGGAGTGACACAGCCCGCTGTTTGCAGCCTCTGTATCTTTGCAGCCAGTAGACTATTATTGTTTCCCATTGTTCGATCATGGCGCTCTCCTTTCATGAGCTTGTTTAGAAAGTTTTCTCTTTTGGCCAACAGGAACAGATATCACAGGCTCCAAACTGTCGAAGTGATCCATAACCAAAAGGTCCACGACACTCGAGCTCAAAGCTAACGTAAGCAAGATCTCAAACAGCTGAGAGTGACAGCTGTCTATCTGGCTGTCTAAGCCAGGGGTTAGCCTAAATGAATAAGATAAGGTTCTGATTACGTTCCTCACTTTTACGGCAGCGGCAAAAACCATATGGAACGTTCCATCTATCTGGACAGTGAATATAGCCAGAGCCATATATTAAGAGAGTTGGGCCAACTTTTAGAAATGTTGTTCTAATTTTAGATATTCAGTTACATTGCATTTTTTAAATATTCCCCATGTAATGTTAATGGGGTGCTAACATGGCTGCCATATAATGTTGTAGTGTCATGTAGATGCTTCATAAACCTCAATGTCCCAACTCTCTAAACACATGGCTCTGGATATAACGTGTTTTGGTATGAAACAAGTATATCTCGTTTAGAAAAAAAAATTAACATTCTAAAGCACACCTAAAGTAAATGTTTTAAAAGTATGAGAACAGCCATAATTCATACACATGGAAAGGGACCCATAAGCATTCATTTCAGATGAAAAAATGCAAACGTGAAAA
This sequence comes from Coregonus clupeaformis, assembly GCF_020615455.1. Taxonomy (NCBI): domain Eukaryota; kingdom Metazoa; phylum Chordata; class Actinopteri; order Salmoniformes; family Salmonidae; genus Coregonus; species Coregonus clupeaformis. The sequence goes on along the minus strand of NC_059218.1, from coordinate 29,885,252 downwards.
ATTGATGTTTATCGCGTTTTGGAATCAAACCCTTCATATGAACATTACAAAAGGTTCACCAGTGGTCAACCACCACCCCCACACACACGTTCGTCCAACCTTGTAAAACAAAATATGTTTATTTAAAGGACAGGCCTCCCATTAGACCACCAGTGAAACACATGACACCGTTTTGCTACGTTTAGTCCTCCATGGTCTATGTAGTAGTCATCTGTCTACGGACTTACAGGGAAAAACACAAACATTTGACAACATAAGTTAAAAAAAGAAAACCAGTGAGATAAAACCGAACTGTGTCTTACAAGGAGAAGAGGACAGCAGAATCCTGAGTAGAGGAAATAAATCATCTTAAGAAGAAAATCTTTCTGCCGAAAAAAGATGACATACTGCCCAATGTGTCACAGAGGACCTGAATATGGGAGAAAAAATACAAGAGTGACTCTTCTGTTCCGTTGTGCTGCCCTGAAGCAGATTTTAATGCAGGAACTAAAACGGCTTTGTTTATAATAATAATAATAATATGCCATTTAGCAGACGCTTTTATCCAAAGCGACTTACAGTCATGCGTGCATACATTTTTGTGTATGGGTGGTCCCGGGGATCGAACCCACTACCTTGGCGTTACAAGCGCCGTGCTCTACCAGCTGAGCTACAGAGGACCACATTTTGTTCTCTCAACACAATGGCCAGAACTGTGAGTCTAACCGCATCCCTAAAGACTATTTTCTTGCAGATAAGAGAACACGTTCAATAATTTGTGGTATGACTGCTGGGCGGAAAATGATCTGCTGCACTCAACTGCAGTTTCTTTATACTATTACAGTTTCCAACGTGCACCTGCCCTGAGAAAAACCTCTGCAACATGAGCTCAGTACAAAAAAGGGGAAAATATGTCAGCATGGATGGAAAGAGACAAGGCTGAGTGAATATGTATAAAAAAATATTGGCGCCGGAGAAGATGGCTGCCGTTTTACAGCCCTCTAACCAATTGTACTATTATGTGTGTTTTTCCGCGTTATTTGTAATTTATTCTGTACATAATGTTTCTGCCACCGTCTCTTATAACCAAAAAGAGCATCTGGATATCAGGACAGCGATTACTCACCTCGTATTGGAAGAATATTTTTTTCTTCAACAAGTCAGATGCGAAGGATATCCTACAGACACCCGACAAGGCCCAAATGCCTGTCATTCGCATGAGAAAGAGACGGAGATATCATGGACGTAGGTCGGGGTGCCTTGTAAGGATCCGACGGCGAGCGAGTAAACTGCCTCTTCCATCAATCCTATTAGCCAATGTTCAATCATTTGAGAATAAATTGGATGACCTAAGATTATGCTTATCCTACCAACGGGACATTAAAAACTGTAATATCTTATGTTTCACCGAGTTGTGGCTGAACGACGACATGGACAACATACAGCTAGCGGGCTATACGCTACAACGGCAGGATAGAACGGCTGACTCCGGTAAGACAAGGGGTGGTGGTCTGTGTATTTTTGTAAACAACAGCTGGTGCACAAAATCAAATACTAAGGAAGTTTCAAGGTTTTGCTCGCCTGAGGTAGAGTATCTTATGATAAGCTGTAGACCACACTATTTACCAAGAGAGTTTTCATCTATATTTTTCATAGCTGTCTATTTACCACCACAAACCAATGCTGGCATTAAGACTGCACTGAATGAGCTGTATAAGGCCATAAGTGAACAGGAAAACGCTCATCCAGAGGCAGCACTCCTAGTGGCCGGGGACTTTAATGCAGGGAAACTTAAATCTGTTCTACCTAATTTCTACCAGCATGTTAAATGTGCAACCAGAGGAAAAAAAACTCTAGACCACCTTTACTCCACACACAGAGACGCATACAAAGCTCTCCCTCGTCCTCCATTTGGCAAATCTGACCATAACTCTATCCTCCTGATTCCTGCTTATAAACAACAACTAAAGCAGGAAGCACCAGTGACTCGGTTAATAAAAAATTGGTCAGATGACGCAGATGCTAAGCTACAGGACTGTTTTGCTAGCACAGACTAGAACATGTTCCGGGATTCTTCAGATAGCATTGAGGAGTACACCACATCAGTCACTGGCTTCATCAATAAGTGCATCGATGATGTCGTCCCCACAGTGACCGTACGTACATACCCCAACCAGAAGCCATGGATTACAGGCAACATCCGCACTGAGCTAAAGGGTAGAGCTCTTAACCCGGACGCTTATAAGAAATCCCGCTATGCCCTCCGACGAACCATCAAACAGGCAAAGACTGCATGGCCAGGCACGACTTTAAGCAAGTCAACATTCACAAGGCCGCAGGGCCAGACGGATTACCAGGACGTGTACTCAGAGCATGTGCTGACCAACTGGCAAGTGTCTTCACTGACATTATCAACATGTCCCTGACTGAGTCTGTAATACCAACATGTTTCAAACAGACCACCATAGACCCCGTGCCCAAGGACACTAAGATAACCTGCCTAAATGACTACCGACCCATAGCACTGACATCTGTAGCCATGAAGTGAATTTGAAAGGCTAGTCATGGCTCACATCAACACCATTATCCCAGAAACCCTAGACCCACTCCAATTTGCATACCGCCCCAACAGATCCACAGATGATGCAATCTCTATTGCACTCCACACTGCCCTTTCCCACCTGGACAAGAGGAACACCTACGTGAGAATGCTATTCATTGACTACAGCTCAGCATTCAACACCATAGTGCCCTCAAAGCTCATCACTAAGCTAAGGATCTTGGGACTAAACACCTCCCTCTGCAACTGGATCCTGGACTTCCTGATGGGCCGCCCCCAGGTGGTAAGGGTAGGTAACAACGCATCTGCCACACTGATCCTCAACACGGGGGCCCCTCAGGGGTGCATGCTCAGTCCCCTCCTGTACTCCCTGTTCACCCATGACTGCATGGCCAGGCACGACTCCAACACCATCATTAAGTTTGCAGACGACACAACAGTGGTAGGCCTGATCACCGACAACGATGAGACAGCCTATAGGGAGGAGGTCAGAGACCTGGCCGTGTGGTGCCAGGATAACAAACTCTCCCTCAACGTGACCAAGACAAAGGAGATGATTGTGGACTACAGGAAATAAAAAGAGGACTGAGCACGCCCCCATTCTCATTGACGGGGCTGTAGTAGAACAGGTTGAGAGCTTCAAGTTCCTTGGTGTCCACATCATTAATGAACTATCATGGTCCAAACACACCAAGACAGTCGTGAAGAGGGCACGACAAAGCCTATTCCCCCTCAGGAGACTGAAAAGATTTGGCATGGGTCCTCAGATCCTCAAAAAATTATACAGCTGCACCATCGAGAGCATCCTGACTGGTTGCATCACCGCCTGGTATGGCAACTGCTCGGCCTCCGACCGCAAGGCACTACAGAGGGTAGTGCGTACGGCCCAGTACATCACTGGGGCCAAGCTTCCTGCCATCCAGGACCTCTATACCAGGCGGTGTCAGAGGAAGGCCCTCGAAATTGTCAAAGACTCCAGCCACCCTAGTCATAGACTGTTCTCTCTGCTACCGCATGGCAAGCGGTACCGGAGTGCCAAGTCTAGGTCCAAAAGACTTCTCAACAGCTTCTACCCCCAGGCCATAAGACTCCTGAACAGCTAATCATGGCTACCCAGACTATTTGCACTGCCCCCCCCACCACATCTTTTTACGCTGCTGCTACTCTGTTAATTATTTATGCATAGTCACTTTAACTCTACCCACATGTACATATTACTTCAACTAGCCGGTGCCCCCGCACATTGACTCTGCACCGGTACCCCCCTGTATATATAGCCTCCCTACTGTTATTTTATTTTACTTCTGCTCTTTTTTTCTCAACACTTTTTTGTTGTTTTATTTTACTTTTTTATTAAAAAATAAATGCACTGTTGGTTAAGGGCTGTAAGTAAGCATTTCACTGTAATGTCTGCACCTGTTGTATTCGGCGCATGTGGCCAATAAAATTTGATTTGATTTGATACCCCTTTCAGTTTCACATGGTTCTAATTGTGTCTGGTACTTGTGTACCTGCATCCCCACGTGTGCTGTGCTCACCGTTGTAGAAAATAATTACATAACAATAGTATTGGACCTCTTCTCTGAAACGCAAAGCTCCTTGTTCCTTCTCAACAGGAGCACTGTGAGGCCTTGCAGGATCTAAACACAGGGAGTTGGTCGACCACTCTCTAAACTGACAGAAGCTTTTGTTTCTGTTAAACAGATCCTCCTACTGTTATGGTCCTTGGCAGTGAATGTTGGTGATAGGATTAATGGCACTGGAGATGATGACATCTGCCCAGTCACTTAACTGCTTGAGGGGAGACACCAGGAACACAAGAACACGGAACTAATTGCACGTATCCACCAGGACAATGGAAAGGGGTTTGTAAATATTGTCAAGAATCCGTTGTTGTTAGACTCACTTGTCACTAAGACTACAATCCAAAAGATGGATTGTGTGCCTGCCAAAAAACAATCTGTTCACAGAGCCTGAGTCAACAGTAATACATTCACACTGATGCACATGTGAGAACAAAATAATAGCCTGTCCCAAACACAGATACATACAATTCAGAACACACATCTGAACTTTATTCACAAGCACACACAGCAAACACTGACTAAAAGATTCCTCTTTCACATACACTACCGTTCAAAAGTTTGGGGTCACTTAGAAATGTCCTTGTTTTCTAAAGAAAAGCCTTTTTGTTGTACATTAAAATAACATCAAATTGATCAGAAATACAGTGTAGACATTGTTCATGTTGTAAATGGCTATTGTAGCTGGAAACGGCTGATTTTTTATGGAATATCTACATAGGCGTACAGAGGCCCATTATCAGCAACCATCAGTCCTCTGTTCCAATGGCACGTTGTGTTTGCTAATCCAAGTTTATCATTTTAAAAGGCTAATTGATCATTAGAAAACCCTTTTGCAATTATGTTAGCACAGCTGAAAACTGTTGTGCTGATTAAAGAAGCAATACAACTTATTGAGACTAGTTGAGTATCTGGAGCATCAGCAATTGTGGGTTCGATTACAGGCTCAAAATGGCCAGAAACAAATAACTTTCTTCTGAAACTCGTCAGTCTATTCTTGTTCTGAGAAATGAAGGCTATTCCATGCGAGAAATTGCAGAGAAACTGAAGATCTCGTACAACGCAGTGTACTACTCCCTTCACAGAACAGAGCAAACTGGCTCTACCAGAATAGAAAGAGGAGTGGGAGGCCCTGGTGCACAACTAAGCAAGAGGACAAATACAATAGAGTGTCTAGTTTCAGAAATAGATGCCTCACAGGTCCTCAACTGGCAGCTTCATTAAATAGTACCCGCAAAACACCAGTCTCAACGTCAACAGTGAAGAGGCGACTCCGGGATGCTGACCTTCTAGGCAGAGTTGCAAAGAAAAACCATATCTCAGACTGGCCAATAAAAAGAAAAGATTAAGATGGGCAAAAGAACACAGACACTGGACAGAGGAAGATTGGAAAAAAGTGTTATGGAGAGACGAATCGAAGTTTGAGGTGTTCGGATCACAAAGAAGAACATTTGTGAGACGCAGACCAAATGAAATGATGCTGGAGGAGTGATTGATGCCATCTGTCAAGCATGGTGGAGGCAATGTGATGATCTGGGGGTGCTTTGGTGGTGGTAAAGTGGGAGATTTGTACAGGGTAAAAGGGATCTTGAAGAAGGAAGGCTATCACTCCATTTTGCAACGCCATGCCATACCCTGTGGACGGCGCTTGATTGGAGCCAATTTCCTCCTACAACAGGACAATGACCCAAAGCACAGCTCCAAACTATGCAATAACTATTTAGGGAAAAAGCAGTCAGCTGGTATTCTGTCTATAATGGAGTGGCCAGCACAGTCACCGGATCTCAACCCTATTGACCTGTTGTGGGAGCAGCTTGACCGTATGGTACGTAAGAAGTGCCCATCAAGCCAATCCAACTTGTGGGAGGTGCTTCAGGAAGCATGGGTGAAATCTCTTCAGATTACCTCAACAAATTGACAACTAGAATGCCAAAGGTCTGCAAGGCTGTAATTGTTGCAAATGGAGGATTTTTTGACGAAAGCAAAGTTTGAAGGACACATTTATTATGTCTATTAAAAATCATTATTTCTAACCTTGTCAATGACTACATTTACTATGCATTTTGCTATATTTCCTATTCAAACTCATTTCATGTATGTTTTCATGGAAAACAAGGACATTTCTAAGTGACCCCAAACTTTTGAACGGTAGTGTATGTTTGAACAAAACTAGCAAAGTCAAGCTAAGAATGCAGTGTACAGAGGGTTTGGCTGGAGGCAGGGGGTGTCCACAGTCCAAGCAGTGCATAGTTGAACCAGTGCATTGTTAAGCTCCTCGAAGGTGGGGATGGGTGCGTTCTAAACTCTCTGTTCTCTGTCCAGATGTTTCTTGTTGTCTGGCTCAGCGCAGAGAAGCGGAGGGGGAGGGGATTACACAACTCTCCCTCAGTACTGAGAAGGAAGTGGGAAGCAAAGGACCTCTTTAGCGAAGGAAAGGGGGAAACATTTTACTGGGGAAAATACCATACGAATGCACCACAAAGGGGCTTTGATCAGAATATGACAGACAAGACGAAGCCGACAACCAAAACAGACTTGGCTAAGGGCTACAACTTTCAAATGAAAAGCATAGGGATAGCAGGATGTTTATAGGTCAACTGAGTTCATATCTATGATTACAAATTCCCACTGCTCAGTAAACATTTAAATCACTGCTAATGGTTGCATCATACAAGTAATGCACTGTGGCTAAATATCTGTCAAAGTCAATCTGTGTTGTAAAGTGGAAAGACTGCTTATAGTCATAGGGAATCGCTGCAGTTTGAGTAGAACTTTCTTGTCCCAAGAGGCCACCATGGTGTCTGTAAATCTAAGTTGTGGAACGGGGCTTGTGTAGTTAAGGTAAATCTTTGTCTGCTAATGGAGGGAAAGTGCTTGTAGAGGGCCAGATGATCACTGAACATCAGACGGAGGGACATGCTCCATTTCACCGGAGAAAGACACTAAAAGCTTCCTCTCAATCAGCCTCCCTCCACCTCTCTTTTCTCCCTATTGGTTTTTCTGCCTTTGTTTTCCCAGGCAGGCACTTCCAGCATTAATTCTAAATTGTTTAGTTCTCTTCCCTTCACACTCCATCGCTTTCATTATGCTAACGCCAAACTGGTGGCAGATTTATCTTTTTCTTCACCTTTTTAAATAGGAAATGGGATTACACAAGCTTTACCTGCTGTTACATTTGCCCGGGCCTACAGATATCATCAATCAAGGATGGACAGAACAACCTGTATTTGTAACAGAAAACAAGGCTTTAGTCAATAGACCTACTGTCTGAGAGAAAGGATTCCTTCCTTTTCTCACTGATCAGTTATGAGTGCACACAGAGCGAGGCTACTTGATGAATGGTAAACAAACTGCAACAAACCACAACGAAAGTGAGATTGCTATCCAATGCAATGGACAATCATCTCAACAGATTACATAATCAATTACAGAGGATTGGAATGACCCACTGGAGATTTGAACTTCCACAGAACTCAGACTAACTTCATCATCCACACCTTGGTGAATTGACAAAGTCCTGACAAATAACAGCTACGCTTCACTTATCATTGAAGCGGTGGATTAGCTATATCAAATGACTTCTCAGCTATCTGAAAACAGTCAAATGAGCTGATTGCTTGACCAACCCTGCACAACTTTATTCAAAGTGTCTCCAGCAGTAGGCTTCCTGTAACCTGCAGTGGATTGGCAGGGCCAGTGTTTGCTCTGCACCCTCCAGAATTATGCTTTGCATCTGCCTGTTCTGACTCGGAACATGGCCTTTGGGGGATTTGCCTAGGTGTCAGAAATATGACGGATACACAGGTGGAATGGATAGAGGAAATCAGAAACCATTTCCATAATCAACATTAACACTGTAGTGAGGGGCAACTGACAAAGGCAGCGCTCCAGAATTCAATGGACAGATGGCCTACTTTACAGTCTGGCTCTTTAGTATGAAATAAAGCCATAGATAAAGGCAGTAAGTGTTATTACACAGGTATAAAATATAAAAGACATTCACTGAATGGAATTTCATGTTTTGATATAATGTACTATAATAGTAGGCTAGTACAATATTGACTCGTTTTACCACACGCTTGGATCATATTGAAAAAGGAAATGGTTTATTTTGAGACCATTTCAAGAAGGATAACCACAACTCCATTGGTGGGCACACAAATAGACTAAATATGGGGGAGGGAAAATATCTTCCTTCTGCTCTAGTGCTGTCCTCAACACGCTGTTCCGCTTTGTTTGGTTAATTAACAAGAGAGTCAGCCGTGCAGCAGACCAATACCCACTGGCCCTTTACGGGATTGTGTCTAATGTGGTAACCCTACCTCTGTGCCCATCCTATTGCACAGGCAATTATGTGATATGATCAATAGAGGTCAGCCATGAGATATTTCCGCTTTTGTGGCATATTATGGTACGAGTGAAAAATCCATGGGCCCTGTAACACGGAGACACGTCTATAGAGTTTACAGTAAGTCACCACGAGGCAGTGCATCATGGGAGTGAATCATATATGTTTCTTTCGGCATGGAGATAAGAGAAAATATGAAGCAGCTTATCTCTCCCCCAGAGAGGAGGAGGAGGCATTTAGAATGAGATAGGGAACTGCTGTTCCTCTCCCTGCAGCACTATCCAGATCCTTATCAGACTCCTCCAACACCGCATGATGCAGACAGAATCCCTCTACCACCACAACCAAAACATGGCTCTTGCAGGCAACAATACTGTACCAACAACAGCTCAACATTGAGTGAGTGTATTGAATGTCTGGCAATGGTGACAACAATGAATGCTGTCAGTCAGTCCAAGACACGTAATCAGAAAAAGTGTCATGAAAGAAAAGAAAGGAGAGAACTTTCAGGTGAGGGTAGTCTGAGATAAACTTGTGTTTCGGGGAGCTTCAGCCATCTGTTTTGTCCCGCCACACAGACGGCTCTGTACCCTTCTCTCCCTCTCTCTCTCTCTCCATCCCTCTCTCTCTCTCTTCCTATCTGTTGCCCAACAGAGTGTGTTAAAAAAAATTCAGGCTCCATTCCCCAGCATGTCCATGCTAATCACCCACAACAAGCACCCTGCAGATGGAGCCTCTTTAGAAACCATACGTTCCCCATAAGTATGTGTCTGTCTCCCTCAGCTCTCTCTCGCTCTCTTTATGGAATAGTGTTTAGTAGGATGTCATGTCACTAGTGATACGGGTTGGATGGTCCTCTGCAGCCACACAGTGAATCAGCTCTCTCCATGTCCAGTTTTGTTGGAGCCTTGGACTTGTTCTGGGTGTTTTTTTTACTGACAATATGGAGAAAAGTTCTGCTTTGTGAATGACCCGTTCTTATTCCAAGAAGCAGAAACAAAGCATGGAGGCTTTACATGAATCAGCTTTCTCCATGTCCAGAGATGGTTTTCTTGGAGAACCAGGCTTCTCCTTGGAGCCTTGGGCTTGGTCGGGGTGTATCCGTTGACAATATGGAGAAGAGCTTTATATTGAGAATGACATGCTCTTTATTCAAGTAACAGAAACACAGTCTGGAGGCTTTACATGACATCACCTGGTTTTTTCCCTCCCTCCTCGTCACTTTGACAGCCTTGCTCTGTTCTGTGGAGTTCCCCACATTTCCAGTGAGCTCATGTTTTTCAGACTACCAGCATAGCAGTCCCTCAGGAATGTGCAGAGAACGAATGAAGGAACGGATGAATGTTCCAGCACCAGCAGCCTCAATGTAGGACTTTAGCATTGTGCACACTAACTGTGACTGAGGACCATAGATGCCTGGCCTAGCCTGTAGTGAATGAACACTTCCATCAGCTGAGCTTTTGTCTTGAGTTGTGCATTGATTGAAAAGAGCAAGTCATAACCTCAGAATAAAGCCTACCCCTATTCCCTCCTTTTCAATCCCATTAACTTTCGCTGGTGGAGTCACAGCTGTGCGACCCAGGAAGTGTTCATAACGAGGTCCATTAGTGGTATTACCTGCATCCGGCTGCCGAGGGGTCACGGGGGCAACAGTGGACCAAACGCACAGATTAAATTACCCCAGAGGGAAGGAGGAGGAGTAACCACCATCCCCCACACCAGAGTGATCCCAAGGGAAGCAGACATTAGGGCTGCTTGGAATTGGTAGGTGGGCTGGAATTCTCCATGTTATGTTCCAGTTCACATCCTTACCTTTGATCCCAGCCATCACAACAATTCCAAAGCAGGGATTTCAAAGACTACAGGGACAAAGCTTTGGAGGAAACATCATTTTTTGTGTACATTATGTTTGTATAAAGGGAAATCGTGAGGAAAGAATAGAATATGAGTGATTGACAGCCCTACCTAGAGAAGATATATAAATATCTTGTATCCACCATGCAAAATCTAGTTTAAACAGTGGTAGATATACAAAAGAGGAATGTATCTAATAAAATGACCAAAGACCGGACAAATAATGGTGGATAGCGGTGTTTATACCTTCCACCACTGCTGTTGTATTTAAACTGAGAGAAATAAGCTCCATTTATGTAAGTGGAAGTGGTAGCCTCAGTGTGTTCTCTAAAGCCCTGCGGAGTGTGGAGAGACACCCCCGCTGCTCTGAGAGGAAAGAAGAGACTCATCCCCAGGGCTATGCCAGTGGTAATGCAGTCTAAACAGGTACAACACACACACACACATTCGCCTGAGTCATCCCAAAGGCATTCGAAGCTACCTCAATACCAGTTCAAAAAAGGAAAAATAAAACATTGGCACAACAATACACAAAAGGCTTCAGAAAGCTCTCTCTTCAGACAGAGCCTACGGCGAGGTATTCAGGATACACAAAGCTTTGCCATGATCTCAGCTCCACCACCAAACACACAATGCTCATAAGGTATTTTACATGGCAACCTTGAGTGTGTGTTTAAAATATATTAGAATAGGCCTACTGTAGCTTAAAACAACACATATTCTAAGAGGGCAGCCTCATCTGTTGAGATTCAAACCAAGATCAGTGAAACACATGAATTGATATTCCTTAAGTGAAACTGGTATGAATCATTAGAGCACAAAGCGGGCAGAAGTGTATGCATTGAATGAGTAAATCACATATACAGAATTCATTACCACTGGACAATGGTAAATAAAGAGAGTGTTACGTATGTGTTACAAGGTAAGCCTGATAATGAGATTAGTATGGCTGTGGGTTTAGCTAACAGTATAAACAGACAATGATGAACTCTTATCATTATTCAGTTGGTACCATTGGTACCAATGTTCATCATGACATCTTCCACAACTGTCACTGTGTTCCATACAGCCCTATTTTCTTCTGAGGGCATAATAAGAAGCTCACACACTACCACCCCTGTCATCACTTTGCCTCTACATTTTCATCACCATAACAGAAAATGGGTATATTTGTTCATTTTGATGATTTATAACAGTCATGTTCAGAGACAGACTCAGGTACCACTTGGAGCAGTTGAGTGATCAATCTTTCATCAAGAGCCAAAAATGTAATGGCCTCCCTTCACCTCCCCTTCATTTGGCAGTGAATTAGTGTGTCCTTTACGTTAGAGCACATAGCACACACACTGACCTTTTCCATGTCATAAATCACAACCCCCTGTTCTGCTGTCAGGATTTTGTTTAACCCAATTTGTCACAGAGGAGCCCCCCTCCCACCCACTCTCACTGCAGCCTCACACTTGGGCTGTGGCATGGGATTGGTGGGCGGATCAAAGTGTGTCATGCAGCCCTTGTAATCATGAAACCCACTAGCTACAGAAACACATGGCAGACCAGGCTACCACACACAAACACACACACACACAGAGTCAAAGAGGTCACGCAGGGTGTGCCAAACATGTCAAAAAGAGTTTCATTTCCAGCCATCATAAACAGTTTTTATGGCACTTTTGAGGTGTCTTGACACCACAATGAGGTCGAAAATGTGCCGCAAGCAACTATAAACGTTGTAAACAAGCCAAAGGTGTGAGAAAGGCAAACACTATGCAAACAAAATGGAGTTGGACGGGAAGAAAGCCATTCAACCCCACCTCCTTCAGTGAATGAATATTAACAGATATGAACCCATCAACCATTTTCTGTGGCCATTTTACTGACCTCTCACCATAACCGAATGGCAGATGTTCAGTAGTCTTTTTTTAGGACAGGCATCAAGATGAATCACAGTTAAAATAGATCTATGCCACAACCACTTTCCCTCCGCGGAGCCATTTATGTAAACCTCAGAAGGCCGTGATTAAGCACTCCCTGATTTTGGAATGGGGGACCAGGATGAACTGCGATGAGGATGTGACGCACACCACACACAGACACATTATCACCCGGAAGTGAGGGGGGCCCATGTTATGAAAAAGTCGCTTAATATGCTGGAGGTTAGTACTCAACTAAGCAGCAAGCCACATTCCAAAACTGACTTGAGTTTGGCTTTTCTGCCCACTCAACTGTGTTGACACAAAGCCATATGCCCTAACCACTGGGCAAAAACTAGTTGAATCAATGTGGTTTCCATGTCATTTCAACCAAACAATTCAATGTGATGATGTTGAATCAATATGGAAAACTGATTTGCAAAAAGTCATGAACGTAAGGGAATTTCGTAGTCTTTTCACCAAACTTCTAACCTAAATCCAATGAAAGGGTGACATTTTTGGTGAATTTCAGGTTGAATTCAAGTTAGTTGACAACTCAACCAAATGTTAATCAAAACTAGACGCTGAACTGAGGTCTGTGCCCAGTGGGTAGTTTCCCCTCAACTTCAAACCAACCAACAGTCTTCTGCCTCAACACTCTCCAACCAGTTTCTTCCACTTTGCACCTGAGTCACAGAGTAAAGGAAAACCTCTCAAATAGTTTGGTTTGACTGACCACATACCCTCTTCAGTATTACCACGGGCCTACCTAGACCATGTGCTACCCAAGCCTTAGTAAATGTTCCACTGAACTATAAACAGCTGCTGCTGCACTGCAGACACACACCTCTCACTCACATGGCAATTATTCAATATTTCTAATTGTAGCTTATGTTAGAATGATTTAAGTCAATTAAACATCATGCAATGTAATAGTATGGCCCCTGTTGGTTGTGGAGAACATCTGGAACTATCAGTAGTGCTCAACAGCGACACCCATTGGGCGCAAGAAAGTACACATTGGGGCAAAACTGTACAACACTTCCTCCTGTACAGCTGTGGTGTGGACTGTGGAACTGTTGCATGATTATTGAATGTGAACACTGCACAGATTACAGAACTATTTATGCATGCAAAGACTGTTTCAAAACCAGTTGCATGGAAGGCAGGTTAACCATTTACCATGAATGACAGTGTTATGACAGTAACATAGACCTAAGTGCCGTGCATTTTACTAATTGATCCCTGGAAGCAAGGCCGGACTACTGCATTTGGGGCCCTGGGGCACTGACCTATGCAGTTTTATAATGCTATTCTACACGTTTTCATGAGAGAGCTAAGAGAAAATGTTGCAGTTTTAAAGCTAATTTCCTGCAATTCTACACTTTTTGCCACAGAGCAGAGAAAAAAATTGCTGTTTTGTAGCTCATCTCATGCTTTTGTTCACATTTTGTCATTAAGCTGAGTGAAAACATTGCAGTTTTAAAGCTAATTTCCTGCTATTCGACACGTTTTGCCATGAGGCTGAGAGAAAATGTTGCAGTTTTAAAGCTAATTTCCTGCCATTCTACACATTTTGCTATCATATGCTATCTGGGGGCCCCTACCTCCAAGGAGGCCCTGGAGCACATGCCCTGCGTGCCCGTTCAGTAAGCTGGCATTGCCTGGAAGACAGGTCTTCTATATACAGTCATTCAGACAGGTGCCATAGGCGCAACCTTGACATACCTGGGACATCTGGGGTCTGAAGTTGATCTCCTTTAGGTCCACAGACCCCGGTGACAAGTTGTGCAACATCTGGCACAAGAGCACTCCGTCTCGTAGCGCCTGTGCCAAGTCGAACACCGCTGCAGAAGGCCACACGACCCGGTGGTTTGGGGGTAAAACCTTGCAGTCTATCAACCACCGCCCGCATTGCCTCCACTCCTCCATGTCAGCTTGGGGGGAGAGTTCGACAATCAAATTCGACAGCCGCCTCAGTGGGCAAAATTCAGCTGCTTCCAGCGCGCAATGGAAGCAATCCTTCCACCAGTGTTGAAATCCAAATATTAATGAAAATGCTATTAGTTGTATTATTTATCCATATAATAATGAAACTGATAACTTTACAAATAAGGTAAAATAGTGTTCCAATTTAGTTTTCCGATTAAGTTTATATTATTTGCTCCAGCTCACAATATGTCCAGTTCTGTTCAAATAGACTATGTTCAGTGCAGCAGTCAGAATATGTCCAGCTCAGTCTTTTGGATAAGTGACGTGAATTTCTGACAAAAAAAACATTTAGAAATTGACGAAAAAATGGAATACAGTTGATGTAATGTGTAAATTCCCTTCTGAACTGACAGACCGATGTGCACTACCGGGAACACAATTTCCTTTTCTTCATTCTCAAAGTTGGTTTTGCATATCCAAACGGTGTTAGAACTCAGGTCATAATCCAGACAGTATAATAATGATATATGCACCAATCTCTTCTTTGCTTGTGTATTAATGCCTACCAAATTTCAGTTTTGAACCTATTATGCAAGCATGCTGTCCAAAACCGATGTCTCCGGAAAAAAATACTTTGAACAGCTAAGGGAATATTTTCAGTTCTGACACTGCGTACAGCGCGACATACCTTTGTTTTGCGTAGCAACCCGGAGTTTCTGGTTGTTCAGAGCTTCTGTATACAATGTCCTATGCTGCTATGATAGATAACGATTACATTTCAATGTAAAACACTATGATAAATCAAATGTCCCTTCTTACGACGCCAAACTCAACATTCAGCCTATCCACAATGCACTCGAAAACAGATTTCATTAACTCCAACAGAAACATGTACAGGAAAAAAATCACGTTGTTCTCGTCATTCTCAGAATGCCAAACACCCACTATAACGTTTAGAAATGATCCAACGTTTAGAAATGATCCAATAAATCGTTTCTATGTTGTTTCTTGTTTCGTCCTTGTCTTCTCCCTCCTCTTTTTCGTACGGATTGTGATGTTTTGCCAGCCTGGTCTCACAGACGACAAGTATCATAGTAAACGTAAATCTGGGACACTGAAATTAATGTAATATGTTACGTTTGTAGGGTGGTTGGTCAGGGTGGATGGGTGGGCAAACCTCTAGCAACCTATACTGGTCTCAGAGCATTTCGTATTATTATGTATGTAAATCCGAGACACTACATTTAGTATGATATGTTACGATTTACAATTTAAATGACATGTTACGAATGGGCAAAAAGTACAATATGTCACAAATTGTATGATATGTTACGAATTCCAATTTGTTGTGGCTAACGTTGGCTAGGCTAGGGGTTAGGGTTTAAGGTCAGGGTTAGGGTTAGGAATAAGGTTAACAGGTTAAGGTTAGGGGAAGGGTTAGCTAACATGTTAAGTAGTTACAAAGTAGCTAAAAAGTAGTAGGTAGTTGCAAAGTTGCTAATATAGCTAAAATGCTAAAGTTGTCCTTGATGAGATTCTGAACACACAACCTTTCGGTTGCTCAACCTGGTCTCGTAGACTAGACGTAACATAGTAAAAGTAAATCTGGGACACTCAAATTAGTATGTTATGTTATGTTTGGTATGGTTACATAACACAGAAAGTTACTTAAGGCAAAAACAAAAGGAAGGTGGTTGATCGGTGTGGATGGGTGAGCGTATAACGTGAACGTCTAGCAACCCGAAGGTTGCATGTTTGAATCTCATCACGGACAACTTTAGCATTTTAGCTAATTAGCAACTACTTACTACTTTTTAGCTACTTTGCAACTACTTAGCATGTTAGCTAACTAGGGATGTTAACGGTTAACCGTTAATCGGTTAGCCGCTGAAAATACATTTAACCGGTCATGCTTATCGGTCTATAGGTTAATTTGCCTAATTTGCGGAATTAAATTGCTGAATGTGTATTTTCGTTAGTCGTCATGCATGTTATTTATCACACATGCACAGCATACAGAGTCTAGTTTGAGGAGCAGAATAGCCTACCACCTGTCAGACAGCGCGAGAGTAGCTCCTCAAAAAGCCTGTAGGCTACTCGAGTGAAACCTGCTTTTGTAAGCCCAGTCATTGCGCAACAAATAACAATTCTAAATGCAATCACTTCTTAAAAACGTTGGTGGCCACGATTAAAAAGGAGCTATTTTTATTTCTCAATCTCAACTCATAAAGCGTGAATCCCATTCGCCATTCGGATGCATAGGCTATAGCCTGCCTATAGCTTTGCAATGTGAGCTTGAGGCAGTATAATTGTTTGAAACTTGAACGTTTTACTTTACCTCAAATAATGTGGCATGTCTTCAAAGTAGCCTTGCGAAAATCCATCCATAGAAATGTGGAGGCAATTATTTTATAAAGACATGCCATTAACCAGCATTTCTCTCCTGTTCTATTGGTTTTCATATAAAGTTTATTTCGTTGTCCAGTAGCCAAAGGCACAATCCTAGTCATATTAGCAACCCATCGTAGTAGTTGCTATTAGATTCCCTCTCTTTCTAAATTTCTAATGGAGATTTTAATCTCTGTCACATATTGAACTGCTCTCATTAGGTGCGCTGTTTAGAACTTTGTTTTCCGCAAATTGCATTTTGGCAAATGTTTGAAAATGAAGTTTTATTGGCAGCTTCATTACATGTTCAATAATAGGCTATAGCCTTTTCACTGTAACACAATAGGCTTGCTATTGTTGCATGTTTCCATTAAGCGAAACGAGAGGTTTCACTCTGTCCAAAATCTGTCCAAAATAAGTCCAATGCGTTTCTATGACTTATTTTAGACCTAAGCTTGTCGCCTGCCTTCCCGCCTTGGGACAACTTCCATTGTTAGGGCGGAAATATAAGCATCTCGTCATTATATACAGATCTCATCTGACCATAATTCTATCCTCCTGATTCCTGCGTACAAGCAAAAACTAAAGGAAGTACCAGTGACTCGCTCAATACAGAAGTGGTCAGATGTCGTGGATGCTACACTACAGGACTGTTTTGCTAGCACAGACTGGAATATGTTCCAGGATTCATCCAATGGCATTTAGGAGTATACCACCTCAGTCACCGGCTTCATCAATAAGTGCATCGACGACATCGTCCCCACAGTGGCCTTACGTACAGTGGGGAAAAAAGTATTTAGTCAGCCACCAATTGTGCAAGTTCTCCCACTTAAAAAGATGAGAGAGGCCTGTAATTTTCATCATAGGTACACGTCAACTATGACAGACAAAATGAGATTTTTTTTCTCCAGAAAATCACATTGTAGGATTTTTAATGAATTTATTTGCAAATTATGGTGGAAAATAAGTATTTGGTCAATAACAAAAGTTTCTCAACACTTTGTTATATACCCTTTGTTGGCAATGACACAGGTCATACGTTTTCTGTAAGTCTTCACAAGGTTTTCACACACTGTTGCTGGTATTTTGGCCCATTCCTCCATGCAGATCTCCTCTAGAGCAGTGATGTTTTGGGGCTGTCGCTGGGCAACACGGACTTTCAACTCCCTCCAAAGATTTTCTATGGGGTTGAGATCTGGAGACTGGCTAGGCCACTCCAGGACCTTGAAATGCTTCTTACGAAGCCACTCCTTCGTTGCCCGGGCGGTGTGTTTGGGATCATTGTCATGCTGAAAGACTCAGCCACGTTTCATCTTCAATGCCCTTGCTGATGGAAGGAGGTTTTCACTCAAAATCTCACGATACATGGCCCCATTTATTCTTTCCTTTACACGGATCAGTCGTCCTGGTCCTTTTGCAGAGAAATAGCCCCAAAGCATGATGTTTCCACCCCCATGCTTCACAGTAGGTATGGTGTTCTTTGGATGCAACTCAGCATTCTTTGTCCTCCAAACACGACGAGTTGAGTTTTTACCAAAAAGTTCTATTTTGGTTTCATCTGACCATATGACATTCTCCCAATCCTCTTCTGGATCATCCAAATGCACTCTAGCAAACTTCAGACGGGCCTGGACATGTACTGGCTTAAGCAGGGGGACACGTCTGGCACTGCAGGATTTGAGTCCCTGGTGGCGTAGTGTGTTACTTATGGTAGGCTTTGTTACTTTGGTCCCAGCTCTCTGCAGGTCATTCACTAGGTCCCCCCGTGTGGTTCTGGGATTTTTGCTCACCGTTCTTGTGATCATTTTGACCCAACGGGGTGAGATCTTGCGTGGAGCCCCAGATCGAGGGAGATTATCAGTGGTCTTGTATGTCTTCCATTTCCTAATAATTGCTCCCACAGTTGATTTCTTCCAACCAAGCTGCTTACCTATTGCAGATTCAGTCTTCCCAGCCTGGTGCAGGTCTACAATTTTGTTTCTGGTGTCCTTTGACAGCTCTTTGGTCTTGGCCATAGTGGAGTTTGGAGTGTGACTGTTTGAAGTTGTGGACAGGTGTCTTTTATACTGATAACAAGTTCAAACAGGTGCCATTAATACAGGTAACGAGTGGAGGACAGAGGAGCCTCTTAAAGAAGAAGTTACAGGTCTGTGAGAGCCAGAAATCTAGCTTGTTTGTAGGTGACCAAATACATATTTTCCATCATAATTTGCAAATAAATTCATTAAAAATCCTACAATGTGATTTTCTGGAGAAAAAAATGCTCAATTTGTCTGTCATAGTTGACGTGTACCTATGATGAAAATTACAGGCCTCTCTCATCTTTTTAAGTGGGAGAACTTGCACAATTGGTGGCTGACTAAATACTTTTTTCACCCACTGTACATATCCCAACCAGAAGCCATGGATTACAGGCAACATCCGCACCGAGCTAACGGCTAGAGCTTCCACTTCAAGGAGCGGGACACTAGTCATTTTTTTTTTAGCAGACGCTCTTCTCCAGACTTACAGTTAGTGAGTGCATTATTTTTTATTTATTTTTCATACTGGCCCCCCGTGTGAATCGAACCCACAACCCTGGCGTTGCAAGCGCCATGCTCTACCAACTGAGCTACACGGGACTGTGTAGCTCAGTTGGTAGACTACCAGTTGGGAAACTACCTGGATAGGTAGTTTATCCAGGTAGTCATTGTAGGTAGTTATTGTAGGTAAGTATTGTAGTGTATTCGACTGAGCCCGGTGAAGCACAAGGCTAGCTAGCTAACCCACTACCTGGACCATTAAAGCTAGCTAGCTAGCGGGTAGCAACACCGCAGCCACTGCTAGCTGGCCAACTATACCAGCTAGAAGTACTGTAGCATCTAAATACATTTCAACGGAACAATTTGATTAGTGTAAAGTTAGCTAGCTACATAGTTGTCTTGGTATCAAAGACAAAAGGTGTAGTATAGAGAAACTAGCGAGGTTAGCTAGCCAGCTACATGTTCAAACAGTCAACACCGCAGCCACTGCTAGCTAGCCAACATTACCAGCTAGCAGTACTGTATCATTTTAGTCAATGAGAATTTTGCAACGTAAGCTTCACTTTCTGAACATTCGAGATGTGTAGTCCACTTGTGTAGCTAGCATGACTCACTTTGTGCTAGCTAGTCAACGTTTAATTACTTCTGCGTTATGAAATGAACTAGACACTGACATGAATGACCCATTGGTAGTTTGTTGTAACCAAGTATTGGTGCTAAACTGTGTGTTATTGGATGTTAGCGTGCTAGTTAGCTATGGCGTCATAGGATACGGTGCCCTGGGCGGTTTTCACAGAAGAATACTGTACCAAGTTAGCTAGCTGAATAAACTAAGTTAGTCTATTCCTGGAAACATTGAACTACTGTAGATTACAGCAATTATAATTTCTAAAGTGGAAGTTGGAAGAGTTGGAAGTTAGTGTAGCCTTTTCTGTAGCCTGTCAACTATGTGTCTGTCTATCCCTGTTCTCTCCTCTCCGCACAGGCCATACAAACGCCTCACACCGCGTGGCTGCTGCCTCTCTAACCTGGTGGTCCCTGCACGCACAACCCACGTGGATTTCCAGGTCTCCGGCAGCCTCTGGAACTGCCGTTCTGCGGCCAACAAGGCAGAGTTCATCTCAGCCTATGCTACCCTCCAGTCCCTCGACTTCTTGGCGCTGACGGAAACATGGATTACCACAGAAAACACTGCTACTCCTACTGCTCTCTCCTCGTCTGACCATGTGTTCTCCCATACCCCGAGAGCATCTGGTCAGCGGGGCGGTGGCACAGGAATCCTCATTTCTCCCAAGTGGACATTCTCTCTTTCTCCCCTGACCTATCTGTCTATCTCCTCATTTGAATTCCATGCTGTCACAGTCACTAGCCCATTCAAGCTTAACATCCTTATCATTTATCGCCCTCCAGGTTCCCTTGGAGAGTTCATCAATGAGCTTGACGCCTTGATAAGTTCCGTTCCTGAGGATGGCTCACCCCTCACAGTTCTGGGTGACTTTAACCTCCCTACGTCTACCTTTGACTCATTTCTCTCTGCCTCCTTCTTTCCTCTCCTCTCCTCTCCTCTTTTGACCTCACCCTCGCACCGTCTCCCCCTACTCACAAGGCAGGCAATACGCTTGACCTCATCTTTACTAGATGCTGTTCTTCTACTAATCTCACTGCAACTCCCCTCCAAGTCTCCGACCACTACTTTGTATCCACTACTCACTCTGCCCCTACTCAGATGGTAATGCGCCATCGCGACCTTCGCTCTCTCTCTCACACTACTCTCTCCTCTTCCATCCTATCATCTCTTCCCTCTGCTCAAACCTTCTCCCTCCAATCTCCTGATTCTGCCTCCTCAACCCTCCTCTCCTCCCTTTCTGCATCTTTTGACTCTCTATGTCACCTATCCTCCCGGCCGGCTCGGTCCTCCACTCCTGCTCCGTGGCTTGACGACTCATTGCGAGCTCACAGAACAGAGCTCCGGGCAGCCGAGCGGAAATTGAGGAAAACTAGACTCCCTGCCAAACTGTCATCTTTTCACTCCCTCCTCTCTACATTTTCTTCCTCTGTTTCTGCTGCTAAAGCCACTTTCTACCACTCTAAAGTTCAAGCCTCTGCCTTTAACCCTAGGAAGCTCTTTGCCACCTTCTCCTCCCTGCTGAATCCTCCTCCTCCTCCCCCTCCCTCCTCCCTCTCTGTGGATGACTTCGTCAACCATTTTGAAAAGAAGGTTGACGACATCCGATCCTCATTTATTAAGTCAAATGACACCGCTAGTCCTGCTCACACTGCCCTACCCTATGCTTTGACTTCTTTGTCCCCTCTCTCTCCAGATGAAATCTTGGGACTTGTGACGGCCGGCCGCCCAACAACCTGCCCGTGTGACCCTATCCCCTCCTCTCTTCTCCAGACCATTTCCGGAGACCTTCTCCCTTACCTCACCTCGCTCATCAACTCATCCTTGACCACTGGCTATGTCCCTTCCGTCTTCAAGAGAGCGAGAGTTGCACCCCTTCTCAAAAAACCTACACTCGATCCCTCCGATGTCAACAACTACAGACCAGTATCCCTTCTTTCTTTTCTCTCCAAAACTCTTGAGCGTGCCGTCTTTAGCCAACTCTGTTGTTATCTCTCTCTGAATTACCTTCTTGATCCAAACCAGTCAGGTTTCAAGACTGGTCATTCAACTGAGACTGCTCTTCTCTGTGTCACGGAGGCTCTCCGCACTGCTAAAGCTAACCCTCTCTCCTCTGCTCTCATCCTTCTAGACCTATCTGCTGCCTTTGATACTGTGAACCATCAGATCCTCCTCTGCACCCTCTCCGAGTTGGGCATCTCCGGCGCGGCTCACTCTTGGATTGCGTCCTACCTCACAGGTCACTCCTACCAGGAGGTGTGGCGAGAATCTGTCTCCGCACCACGTGCTCTCACCACTGGTGTCCCCCAGGGCTCAGTTCTAGGCCCTCTCCTATTCTCTCTATACACCAACTCACTTGGCTCTGTCATATCCTCACATGGTCTCTCCTATCATTGCTACGCAGACGACACACAATTAATCTTCTCCTTTCCCCCTTCTGATAACCAGGTGGTGAATCGCATCTCTGCATGTCTGGCAGACATATCAGTGTGGATGACGGATCACCACCTCAAGCTGAATCTCGGCAAGACGGAGCTGCTCTTCCTCCCGGGGAAGGACTGCCCGCTCCATGATCTCGCCATCACGGTTGACAACTCTGTTGTGTCCTCCTCCCAGAGTGCAAAGAACCTTGGCGTGACCCTGGACAACACCCTGTCGTTCTCCTCTAACATCAAAGCGGTGACCCGATCCTGTAGGTTCATGCTCTACAACATTTGCAGAGTACAACCCTACCTTACACAGGAAGCGGCACAGGTCCTAATCCAGGCACTTGTCATCTCCCGTCTGGATTACTGCAACTCGCTGTTGGCTGGGCTCCCTACCTGTGCCATTAAACCCCTACAACTCATCCAGAATGCTGCAGCCCGTCTGGTGTTCAAACTTCCCAAGTTCTCTCACGTCACCCCGCTCCTCCGCACACTCCACTGGCTTCCAGTTGAAGCCTGCATCTGCTACAAGACCATGGTGCTTGCCTACGGAGCTGTGAGGGGAACGGCACCTCCGTACCTTCAGGCTCTGATCAGTCCCTACACCCAAACGAGGGCATTGCGTTCATCCACCTCTGGCCTGCTGGCCCCCCTACCTCTGCGGAAGCACAGTTCCCGCTCAGCCCAGTCAAAACTGTTCGCTGCTCTGGCACCCCAATAGTGGAACAAGCTCCCTCACGACGCCAGGACAGCGGAGTCACTCACCACCTTCCGGAGACACTTGAAACCCCACCTCTTTAAGGAATACCTGGGATAGGTTTTTTTTTGTTGATATATTGTAAAGTGGTTGTCCCACTGGCTATCATAAGGTGAATGCACCAATTTGTAAGCCGCTCTGGATAAGAGCGTCTGCTAAATGACGAAAATGTAAATGTAAATGTGTAGCTAATCCAGACGCTTATAAGAAATCCCGCTATGCCCTCAGACGAACCATCAAACAGGCAAAGTGTCAATACAGGACTAAGATTGAATCCTACTACACCGGCTCTGACGCTCATCAGCTGTGGCAGGGCATGCAAACTATTACGGACTACAAAGGGAAACCCAGCCGCGAGATGCCCAGTGACGCGAGCCTACCAGATGAGCTAAATGCCTTTTATGCTCGCTTCGAGGCAAGTAACACTGAAGCATGCATGAGATCACCAGCTGTTCCAGACAACTGTGTGATCACACTCTCTGTAGCCAATGTGAGCAAGACCTTTAAACAGGTCAACATTCACAAGGCCGCAGGGCCAGACGGATTACCAGGACGTGTACTCAGAGCATACGCGGACCAACTGGCAAGTGTCTTCACTGACATTTTCAACCACTCCCTGACCGAGTCTGTACTACCTACATGTTTCAAGCAGACCACCATAGTCCCTGTGCCCAAGAAAGTGAAGGTAACCTGCCTAAATGACTACCGCCCGTAGCACTCACGTCGGTAGCCATGAAGTGCTTTGAAAGGCTGGTCATAGCTCACATCAACACCATCATCCCGGAAACCCTAGACCCACTCCAATTCTCATACCGCCCCAACAGATCCACAGATGATGCAATCTCAATCGCACTCCACACTGCCCTTTCCCACCTGGACAAAAGGAACCCCTATGTGAGAATGCTGTTCATTGACGACAGCTCAGGGTTCAACACCATGGTGCCCTCAAAGCTCATCACTAAGCTAAGGACCCTGGGACTAAACACCTCCCTCTGCAACTTGATCCTGGACTTCCTGACGGGCCGCCCCCAGGTGGTAAGGGTAGGCAACAACACATCTGCCACGCAGATCCTCAACACGGGGGCCCCTCAGGGGTGCGTGCTTAGGCCCCTCCTGTACTCCCTGTTCACCCATGACTGTGTGGCCAAGCATGACTCCAACACCATCATTAAGTTTGCTGACGACACAACAGTGGTAGGCCTGATCACCGACAATGATGAGACAGCCTATAGGGAGGAGGTCAGAGACCTGGCAGTGTGGTGCCAGGTCAACAACCTCTCCCTCAACGTGATCAAGACAAAGGAGCTGATTGTGGAATACAGGAAAAGGAGGCCCGAACGCATCCCCATTCACATCGACGGGGCTGTAGTGAAGCGGGTCAAGAGTTTCAAGTTCTTTGGTGTCCACATCACCAACAAACTATCATGGTCGTGAAGAGGGCACGAAAACACATTTTCCCCCTCAAGAGACTGAGAAGATTTGGCATGGGTCTCCAGATCCTCAAAAATGTCCACAGCTGCACCATCGAGAGCATCCTGACCAGTTGCATCACCGCCTGGTATGTCAACTGCTCGGCATCCAACCATAAGGCGCTACAGAGGGTAGTGCGTACGGCCCAGTACATCACTGGGGCCAAGCTTCCTGCCATCCAGGACCTATTGATGTTGAGGGAGAGGTTATTTTCCTAGCACCACTCCACCAGGGCACTGACCTCTTCCCTGTAGGCTGTCTCGTCGTTGTTGGTAATCAGGCCTACCACTGTTGTGTCGTCTGCAAATTTGATGATTGAGTTGGAGGCGTGCGTGGCCACGCATTCATGGGTGAACAGGGAGTACCTACCTTCACCACCTGGGGGTGGCCCGTCAGGAAGTCCAGTTGCACAGGGCGGGGTTCAGTCCCAGCGCCCTGAGCTTAATGATGAGCTTGGAGGGTACTATGGTGTTGAAGGCTGAGCTGTTGTCAATGAGAAGCATTCTTACATAGGTAGGGCAGTGTGCAGTGAAATGGCTATTGCATCATCCATGGATCTATTTGGGCGGTATGCAAATTGCAGTGGGTCTAGGGTGTCGGGTAAGGTGGATGTGATATGATCCTTAACTAGCCTCTCAAAGCACTTCATGATGACAGAAGTGAGTGCTACGGGGCGATAGTCATTTAGTTCAGTTACTTTTGCTTTCTTTGGTACAGGAACAATGGTGGACATCTTGAAGCAAGTGGGGACGGTAGACTGGGATAGGGAGAGATTGAATATGAACACTCCAGCCAGCTGGTCTACGCATGCTCTGAGGACGCAGCTAGGGATGCCATCTGGGCCGGCAGCCTTGCGAGGGTTAACACGCTTAAATGTCTTACTCACGTCGGCCACGGAGAATGAGAGCTCACAGTCTTCGGGAGCGGCCCGCGTCGGTGGCACTGTGTTATCCTCAAAGCAGGTGAAGAAGGTGTTTAGCTTGTCCGGGAGCAAGACGTCGGTGTCCGCGATGTGGTTGGTTTTCCCTTTGTAATCCGTGATTGTCTGGAGTCCCTGCCACATACTACTCGTGTCTGAGCCATTGAATTGCGACTCCACGTTGTCTCTGTACTGACGTTTTGCCTGTTTGATTGCATAACTGGACTGTTTGTATTCAACATTTTAGCCAGGTAGCCTAAGACAACAAAAAATTAAAGTGTATACTGTTTTGTCAACATGAAAGAGAGGAGGATGGCATTGCCGTTATTATTAAGTAGGGTGAGTCAACATGTTTTTTCTACTTGCACGAACGCGCACACACACACACACACAAATCAGAACCATGGACAGCCACATCATATTTAGCTTACGTTGATTGGACTAAATTGTTTTTGGTATCTTTTAGTTGTCACTGTATTAGACTAAGCATAGGTGATTTGATTATGTTGAAATGTTGAAGTTGAAATGGTGCTGGAATAGTGGGGGCAGCTCCTGTTTAACTTTGCGACTTGCAGTAAGTCTCTGTGGTTCTAAATCAATAGTTGTTTAGTAGTCTGAAAATGTCGGAAGCATTACTTTTTTTGACCATGCTGTAGGTCATGTAACTGTTTGTTACATGCAATATGCTTTGTGGACTTAAACGGACAGAGGTTGCTCTCCGGTTTTGTGATGAAACAAAGGTGTGGTTGAATTTATTCTGCCCCTGTGTCTTATTGTCTCGGCCTTAGGCATATATCATGGTCCTCTGTAGCTCAGCTGGTAGAGCACGGCGCTTGTAACGCCAAGGTAGTGGGTTCGATCCCCGGGACCACCCATACACAAAAATGTATGCACGCATGACTGTAAGTCGCTTTGGATAAAAGCGTCTGCTAAATGGCATATTATATTATTATTATGGTCGCAAGGCATATGAACTAACAGGTTATAGAGCAAACAACACAATTATCACAACACATATGTTGTAATATGTTTTTTTCCCCCTGGCTTGGCTTCCCAAGTGATTTTACCGCTACTGCCCCTAACCCTAACATTAACCTTTAACCTAACTCCTAACCTTAACCCTAACCCCTTGCCACCTAGCTAACGTTAGTATTAGCCACTAGCAACCTAGCTAATGTTAGACACAACAAATTGACATTTGTAACATATTGTATGAATTGCAATTCGTAACATATCATATCAACATCGACAAATTAATACATACCATTCGAAACATAACATATCATACTTATTGGAGTGTGTCGTATTTAAGTTTACTATGTTACGTCTACCCCTGAGTCCAGGTTGGTTTTGCAGTCACTCTCCCCGCCATGCCATTAGAAAGGTTTGAGAGAAAGCGTGAATGCGCTTCACCGTAGAGGTTGGCGATGTTGAATGTGGTTTCGGTTGGTTCTTGTTATGCAAGCTCACGTGTGGGAATGATTTTTATGTGAAGGAAAACCTCTGCTACAGTATGAATTATTACTCCAAGTTGGTTGCATTGCCATGACAAAAGTGAGAGCCATGCAATTCAAAAATAAAATAAATGACAATGCCTTTGATGTGTGCGGCGCTAATTGAGCAGGGGCTCTATCTTGTTTCACTGGTCACTAAAAAAACTTGATTACTATGATCTTCTATCTTGAATCGTTAGATGACATGCAACCTCCAAAATAATTCCTGATATGTAGAGGGGACAAGATAACAGTTTATATGGAGTCCAGATTGCATTAGGCTACATCAGGCATTTCTATTACTGTTATACAAAACTGCATTCAGCTCCCCTTCATGTCCTGGAATGCTGCAGGGGCCTTATTACATTGCCACATTACAAGGAGGATTTATGGAACACTGTATGGATCCAAAGTAACCTCAAGGGTGCAGGTGTATCATTCTGTGACTGAAACCATGTAAAGCAGATAGCTTTGGAGCTACTGCATCCTGTTCCCAGCATTCCCTGTCATCTCTCTTTGCAATTTTGTGGGGTCAACAAAAAATACAGTATTGCAATTCAATGTACTCAATCTATAGGGTTAGCCCTTCATATTATTTGAAATGGATGTAGGCTACGTCTGTGGTGTTTTGTCATGGATTGTGGCCAGCTACAGAGTGAGTGATGGCCATAAGAAGCATACACGACAACCTGTAGTTGTCACTGAAGTTATGGCATTGATCCATCATGAGGCAAAGGGGTAGCATGTTGCATATGCCAGAGTGAGGAGGAGGGGTCACACAGTACAAGTCTCCCCCTCCAGCACAAACCAAGTAGAGTAAGAGCTGGGGTGGACAGTGACTGATGTATAGCCCTACACTGAGCCCTAGAAGCTCCCATTGGAAACATAGATATTCTATTCTTGCACTAAAAGATGAATGCATGGGGGGGTTACACCATTTCATTTATTCATGCACCCATGGAAAGTGTTTGCTGCTATCGAACCAACAAGTTTCCTGAAATGGCTAATTCATAACTCACTTAAAAAGACACGAATCCATCATGCATCCAAGAGAAAATGTCACCCCTATAATCATTCGGTTGAGATTCACCTAAAACAGCACGTTTGAGGTGTGTCACTCACTGTCATCTGAATCCATCACTTGCTGGATTCCACCCGGTTACGCAACCCTGAACCTTAGAGGCTGCTGCCCTATATACATTGACTTGGAATCACTGGCCACTTTAATAATGTTTACATACAGCTTTATTCATCTCATATGTATATACTGTAATCTATTCTACTGTATTTTAGTCAATGCCACCCCGACATTGCTCAATCTAATATTTATATATTTCTTAATTACATTATTTTACTTTTAGATGTGTGTATTGTTGTGAATTGTTAGATCCTACCGCACTGTTGGAGCTAGGAGCACAAGCATTTCGCTACACGCGCAATAACATCTGCTAAATATGTGTATGTGACCAATAAAATTTGATTTGATCCAGCAAGCACACAGCTCAAACCAAATCTGCCACCCCACTAAAAAAAGATTATACATGCCCACCATCTAGTGGCCCATCATTGAACTGCAGACAGCCCTTCATTGCTACCCTTTGGGTTTTGGCTGATCATGTTAAAAGGGCACACCCAGTCCATTAACACTAAAATCATCCCACATTATGGCTTCAACAGTATATTATAAAAAAATTCTACAATGGTCTTACTTACTAATCCCAATCGCTTCTTTGGGAGCATAGGCCATTGACCACTCCTCTCCTTTTGTTATGTGCCTGAAGCTCCCACCTCCAGGTGTTCCTTGGGCGTCCTCTTTTCCTTCTCCCTCTGGTTCCAGGATAGAGCTTGCCTGGCGATGACGGAAAGTGGCTTTCGGGGGTGTGGACTATCCATCCACATCTTCTCCTCAGGATCTTTTCATCCACCAGAAAAACACAGGTCTACCTCAGTCATAATGAAAACAAGTACAAACAAAGCAGTCAAACAGATCAA
The DNA here is from genome assembly GCF_020615455.1 of Coregonus clupeaformis. NCBI lineage: Eukaryota > Metazoa > Chordata > Actinopteri > Salmoniformes > Salmonidae > Coregonus > Coregonus clupeaformis. Next base: position 29,856,494 of record NC_059218.1, on the reverse strand, counting down.
GGACATGCAGAAAATGAGACAAATTCAGTAGGGTCTTGTAATTTATTTACACAAAAAATAAAAAAATAAAGGAACCTGATTCCAGGTTAGCGGTTACATGAAATGTTAGCTTCTACCTCCAGTCCCGACCCCCCAAATCCCACCCTCTCAGGCCCATATTGCATTAAACAAGACTAAAACTACTTACACAGAATTGATTTGTTTCGATGACTGACAAACAGCTCAAAAAAGGTATAAGAAAGTTACAATAAACTTGCATGCACATCAAGGATAAAAAGTTAACATTTGCTTTTTAAAATATAAAAGGAACTATTATAATATTTTCACCAGGGCCTTGAAATAAACTAAAGGTTGTGTATATATATATATATATTTTCAGTCTTTCGCTTCTAAAAGACAATTCTTAGAAAAACCTGATAGGGCCTGTACTGGAGAACATTGGTATAGTCAGAGAAATGCATACAACATCATTTGGGGAGTTTTGCAGTTAAGTGCAACCTGGTATGAAGGACATTACCACAAAATCAAACAAATATTTATTTCCACCATAGCTTAAAATAACAATGCATATGACTAAATCTTTAAAAGTATCAACGTATTAACAGTAAATGAAAACCAAAGTGGCTTCAATTTAATTTTCAACCAATTCCAGAAAAGAATTACCACAAATTGTACATCAGGCAAATCGTTGAGACACTACTTTCAGATACACTTCATTAAATAATAAAATGCATTCTTACAGGAGTGGAATATGAGGGATATTCTCTAATGAATAATTAACTCTTTGCTCACTGAGAGAAAAATAAAAGAGTTGACTGAGAAATAAAAAGGTGAACTGAAGACTATAATGAGAGGCTGTGGCCACAATAAAACAAAGGACCTGGTGGTAACGACTTACATTCAAATCAATACCCCACACTTCAGAGGAAAATCCACATTGTTCACAATATTGTCCTGCTTTCATTGTTTATGTCATTACTTTGGACAGAGAAAAATATCAGGGAACTGCTCTGTTTGGGATAGAGCCCCAACAGACAGCAGGTGCGCTTTGCAATAGAGTCAAAAGTGAAAGACATGTTCCTACGCCAGTGTACTGAAAATGTACACAGGTCAGTTATGTACAGTTTTAGCCGTCCCATCACATATAAAGCAGTGATGTACACAATGTCATTGACCTGGTGGAACACAATCATTCAAGGCATCATACATACATTCATCAGTGAGAATTGTAGATTAAGCAAGAGGCAGGCCAGGAAACACATGTACAGGAGAGGCCACCATACCTAGCGGTTGTCATGTTATGAGTAATGAATCAAACTGTTGAGTGAATTATTGTATTGTCATTTCTTCTGACCAAAAGCATCTGTAAATATCTAAATTCTATAAGTTAAAATGTTATTTCATAACCACTCAGACCAGTTACTAACATACATTTTAGCTAAAACTTTACATACTGCCGGGTTCGAAAATAAGAGCCCATGTCTGTTATTATACAGTCAAATAATAACAGCAATCCCATTTCAACTAATGAATGAAAATCTTCAGATCATTCAATTTGGCTGTATATACTGCTGAAGATGCCCAACATGATTGCTCAGAATTATCTGAAATGTGCTACTCGGAGGCAAATGAGGTTCAGTATTTGTAGAAAGTCAAATGATTGGAAGAGTGACAACCCAAAATTCACATAAGGGCCTATTCCAAAAGATAGCTCTTCTCATTAGGAGGGTGAAAAAAAACTTGAAGCTGGATGAGAAGTTTAGATAATTTTTCAATGAAAGTAATTGAATAGGACTGTTACTGTACCACCTGGGCAAATGGATGCTTATGTAGCAGTGATGGGACTAGGAGGACATGGGGTTCTGCTGCGTTTTGGTAACTATGCAACTCCTTCACTTTGTTGACGGTATTAGGAGAAAGGAAAAGACATCTGGCATTCATCCAAGAGTGTATTACAAAATCCTCAGTTTATGTTTGGTGGGTTTTTAACACATCCCTTTGAAAAGGTAGAGGAAACAAAAATTACCCTGTCAAGTAATCTAGAATATCCCATGTTTTTTTCCTTTTTCTTTCCACAAAGGTATTTACTAAAAAAACTTGACATGTTCTGACATAGCATTACATTTTATTGTTGTTTTTTCCTCATATAAAGTGTTATAAGGGGAAACAACTATGACTGGATACAACATTTTATTTTTAAAAGGGTAAAAATTAAAAGTTCCCAGCGAGTGTTTGGGCTGCGCTTTTCAGTCGGAGTCACTGCTGTCAGAACTGGACCCACTGGAGCTGCTGCTACCAGAATCTGAAGAACTACTGCTACCGCTGAGACGGGACGCACCGGTACCGGACCCAGCGCCCTTCTCTGGAAGGAGAGAGAAAGAGAGAGAGGATCATGCATGAGACGTGGCGAAACGTATTACATACCACCATGTCTCAATGACGTGCAAATGTTAAAAGAGAAATACTTTGGGTATCATAGTGCATACAAATGTTTTGCTCATGTTTAAAATGGACTTGCACTTTCATTATGATTGACGCACAGTGACACCTTTCAAGTTACTCCTTCCTAGTCACGTCTGTTACAGTAACCATACAACTGCCCAACTCAATAAATCTATGATAGTATCTATAGATTTGTAACCATAAAAACAGATCAGAGGAAACTTTTCTGGGCCATAAAAATAAATAATCATCAGGCCAAAATGAATGTGTTAACTAGGTAGAAAATGTGCAACAAGCCAGGGTCCACGTGCCTCCTCCCTTACTCTACTCTATGCAACTCCTGCTGTCCCTTACTCTATGGTACCTTTTTTGGACGTTTTCTTTTTGTTGGTTTTGTTCTTGTTGCCGTTGTTGTTGTTACTGTTCAGCTGGCCGCTGACATCCTGTCGCCTCTTTTCTAATTCTTTCTTCTTTTCCTGAGCCAGCTCCTCCTTGGACCTGGCTCCCTTGCCCCCAGCGGCCGCTGCAGGAGACACACAGCGGCACGCTGTGAGCACCATGGCCTTCCTGCCCGGACCCCAGCTGCTGTGGTGACAGCTAGCTAGCTACTTCACAGCTACGTCCTAGCGCCTTACGCCTATGGCCTAAGGCCTACAACCTGGAGGACTACAGACGGCAGCAGGCTCAAAGCCCAGGCGAGCATTTATGCTCTTGGACTTGAACAAACTTAATCTCACCTTCTAAAAATGCAGCCGCACAAATTGTGATTAAGTGAAGACTATACAGGAGCTTGTCCAGGAGTTATTTGTCACATGGCATGACACACTGCCTGACTCCACGACGCTGGGTCCGAGTAGGAGCCGATATTAGCAACACAGCAACAAACCCGGTTCAGGCCCTAAAACGTTTTATACAGGAGGTCCCTGAAGGCAGCATAGAGCATCTATGTCCAGAATGCCAAGACATTGGCAACAGTACTGTGTCTTCAGTTAGGCTACATGTACACAAGGTCAATTGTGTAGGTCATTGAGCTAGCACACATAGACCAAAAACCAAAGGTCAGCTGAAAATTCATTTTTAGGAGTTCAAAAAGTTGGGGACCACCTGTATATCAAACACTAGCAGTCAACCGGGAGACGTGCAACTAGGTAGAGGGAAGGAACAATCTACTTATTTTTAAAAAATACTAAAAAAGGGGAAAACTAGCATTTAGTAATTAAAGCAAATGGGAGGAAAAGCAAGTAACAGTAAAGCGAGAAGGTAGGAGAAGATACTTAGAGGGAGGTTCAATGCACGAGGTCTTCGACCTCAGTACTTACGTTGGGGTTTCCGCTGTTTCTTCTGTAAACAGGACTTGACGTATCGCTCGAGTTCGCGTAGGGTGGAGGGTTTGAGCGTCTCAAAGTCAATCTCAATCTCGTCTGGGTTGGAGTCTCGCAGCGAGGGCTCTCGGGACTGGATGATGTGCACAACCCGCCCCAGCTTCTCTCCTGGGAGCCGGTTGATGTCCAGGCTGAGCTGGCGCTTCTCGTCGTACGTCATAGGCAGAGACTCCTCCTCGTCAGACTCGTAGCCCCGGCCCCCCTTCTTTGCTTGCCTGGAAAATCAGAGGGCAGCGCCGCAATGAGAAAGTGTCTCATGGTCTTTTTATGGTGTTGCTTATTGTGAGGCTGAGCAGAGCCCTAATACATCAGAGAAAAGGAGGCCTTACCTGGAGCCAGTCACTGTGCTGTTGGCTTTCCTGGAGGGTTTCTTCTGCTGGCCCTGCTTGGCAGGCTGCCCAGACTTGGCCTTCTTCTCCTCGTCCGTCTTGGTTTTGCTATGCTTGTTGTCCTTGTCTTTCTTATTCTTGTCTTTCTCCTTCTTTTCTTTCTTCTTCTTTGGTTTGCTCACAGGTGCCTGAGAGAGCGCGGCAAGCTGTTCATGGACAGCCTTTAGCTGGGGAGAGGTGGGGTGGAGGAGTTAGTGACCTGCTGTAGGGGTATTCTAACACTTCAAGCACTGAGGGACTAGAAGAGGGTAGATATGGGTTTCCAAAAAAGGAACTGAAACAAATCAATAACTATAGCCCTAAAAATATGTGAAATCCAGACGTTAAAACAGAATTAAACATTCAAAAATGTATTGAACTTGGAAAGGAAATCAACTAAATGTATTGAACTTATTAAAAAGTTCATTAAATTTGCACAAGTCGGTTATAAAACATGAACAAATTGCATCAGTGACTGGTATTTCCCTGCAACTTTTTGAAACGGCACATGAATGCTCGCATGTGTGTGAGTAGTGCACGTATATGTCTATACTTTGTGTAGCCGTTAGTGATGACGCTAATGATAACTTTCTTCTGGTAGAGATGGAAAGGCTTTCTCAATTAAATGTTAACTACAAAGTAGCCTCTGACTACCTGGCAGAATGATTTCATGATTTTTTGCATCAATCCAGTGGCCATTTGTTTAGCAAACTCTGCAATCACATGAGCGCTACAGAAACATCGCTAACCAAACAACAGTCTATTGCTGGTGTGCACTCGCATTAAAGAGTAACTACACCCAAAATTCCAAATTTAGATTTTTTGTCGAAGACCTCAAAAGTAGTCTCCTGATGTGGTTTAAGCATTGTTGTGGATTTAGAACATCCAACTTTTTCTATTTAAAAAAAAGTATGATTTTGAGAGCTACATGTTCTAACAAGGAAGAAGAAAACAAGTTGCATACTCCTCCATTCATTGCTTCATAAGTCAAATTGGACACAACCAACAGGCAATCAAGAGAGAGAGAATGGAGAAAGGAGTATGTCTAGTTGGTCAGCCAGCAAGCATACCAGGGAGAAGACAAACACACATTCACACAACCATACAAACTCATACACACCTACTCAAATACACCACATCTGCCACCACCCAGCAAACAGCACTTCGCCACCTGTTACTCGCCACCCCCCTCCCCACTATTAACCCTCTACCGCTTGCTCAACTATTGCAACAAAAAAAAAAGGTGAAATATCGGCATCATGATAATAAACTGAGATCAATAAGAGGTTAGTGGGAAGGGGGCCAGGAAGTGAAAAGCAAATCACCTGAAAACGCTTGGTGCAACCGTTTTTTCCCCCCTGCCCGCTACCATTGGGGCGCTCCAGAGAGATACACTGGTAAGAGAGCCAAAGGGAAATAAGGGGACAAAGATAGAAAACTCCAAAAAAAGAGATCAGATCAAAACCATTTTAAAACACCATGTTATGACAAGAGCTACTGTGTGGTACCATTATGCAAAACTACATTGTGATATGTTTTTTTTTTTTAAGGCTTTTGTTTAAGTGGTGCATGCAAGCCATCTGTGCCAGTAGGTGCATGGAAATGCACAATTTGAAGCGGTAGAGGGTTACATTTCAGTGCTATCAATGGGGAGATGACAAATCAGTGGAGAAAGCAGTGGTTTGCGTGGCTGAAGGGAGGGGGGAGGGGTTTCACTGCATGTAAGGTGGCAGCCCCTCCCTCTCGGTCTCAGACAAGTTTCGATTGGACAAGGTGGCTGTGATGTGAGAAGGTGGGAGGAAGGCCCTCCCTGAGCCCTTCAGGATAGAGGAGTAGAGTCGGACGGACCTCGGATCTGAAACCCACCTGTTCCGCACCCACCTGTTCCTGCAGCTCGGCGAGCCGGGAGGCCCGCTCCTCCTCCGAGTCGGAGCTGTCTGAGCTGGAGGAGTCGCCGCTGCTTGAGTTGTCACCTTTACTGACCAACCCGCCTGCACCGGGGCTCAGCTCCGCTGGCTCATCAGGCATCTTAGCAAAACGCATCTCAAACACATCCTGACAGACAAAGACACACAGGGAATGATGGGGAAAAGAAGAGTGACAGAAAGAGACATTAGGAATTAACCAAACGATTCAATTTTACGTAGATTTTTCAAACGTGATCCAGAGAAAGGTTTAAAGGTCGACTTTGGGCACAAAAAAACGGTCCAACTCTGCCCTTTCTCAATTTTCAAACAGAAATGGGGTGTGCCTTTGGTGGTTCGTCGATGTGTCATTCTGGTCATGCACGCCACAATCGATGTAGCTAGTTCATTAGCTAAGCTAGCCACTTTAGCTAGCCAGTAATTCCTCCAGTATGTGTTGACGTCATTTCACAGGATTTGTTTTTGGACAGAAGCTGTAGAGATCAGTAAGAAATTGCACTTCTGTAGCCAAATATCTTATTCATCCATTTTGTTGTTTTTAAGCATTAAAATGACCTGGTATGATGGTGCAATGATCAGTTATACAGTTTAAAGCTGTTATTTTTGCCCAACGTGGACCTTTAAAATCCCCAAACCTACCTGGAGTTTTCTGGCCATGGCAACAACCTCGTGATCTGGAGGGTTATACTTGTAACAATTTGAGAACATTATTCGAACATCCGCTGCAAACATCTGTGCATCTGGGTACTCCCGGCCATCTATCTTTTTCTGCAAATCAACAGCAAGTGTTATCCAAACAGTGCATGGAAGGGCAACCACACAAGCCAACAATGGTTAACTGTAAACGTGAATTATACTACTGTGCATGCTTTGTTCTGTGGTGCATACTTTGACAGTGCTGAGATCCATGGGGTGCTTGATGATCTCGTGGTAGTCATGTAGCTCCAGAGCCTCAGCGTCTACAGGCTTGTAGAAGGGCCAGGCATACGCAGCATGTTTCTTCGACAGCATCTCCTTCAGGATACTGTCGCAGTACTTGAGCTGCTCACTCATTCTGCTCCGCTTGCTGCCATGTTGGCCCAACTCCCCTTCCACCAGGTCTTTCTTTGGAGCTTTGATCGGACGGCCTGTGCTCTCCCTTCTTGACATCACCTTGCCCTGCTTGCCCTCTGAGAGGGGGCTGGGCGACTCGCTCCGGCTGGCTGTGATTGCAGATGTCGTGGGGGTGGTGGTGTCTGCTTTCCTCTTTACCCCTTTCTTCTAGGTGCACAAAAACACAAAAGGCACACACTCACAGGTGAGGTTCCATTCAAAAGACTAAATAAACACGTATATGCCTGAAGAAAAATGTACAGTGACTTACTTTAACAAGAGGTTGTGAGGGTGAGACGACGGGAATCATGGGAGCATTGGGCGAGCGCTGGACAGCTGGGACTTTGGGGGTGACGGTAGACATTGTAGAAGAGCCCATCACAGATGTCGTAGAGCCAGGGATGGACGATGGTGACTCATCTCCATCCAGACCACCTGTAGCAGGTGCAATGATTAGTGGTTAACTCACAGTACATGGGCTATCTTATTGGCAATATGCGCCCATTTTCTCTACATTTTTCAATACTATATCTAAGGATCTATCCAAAATGATAGGGGTCTATAGTGTCAGGATCAGATGAACAGTGGCCTATTACCTATGCTTTTCTTGGGTTTGGGTGCGGGAGGCAGAAGCTCCACCTCCTCCTGGGGCATCATGGCAACTTTCTGCAGGAAGATCTTCTCCAAGGCCTGTGCCATCAGGACAATGTCATCTGTTGGCTGGTGGGCAAAGTAAAAACACAAAGTGAGGAACATGAATGGGAAATGCAAAGAGAAAACTTGAGATCAATGTAAAAACATGGAGCTTTGGGACTAGCCCTGGGAGAATTTGCAAACATATTAGAGACTGTAATATTAAATCCAGAATAAACGGACCCCTAGGAGACACAGTCTGTATTTACTCTCTTGGAGCACTCACCTTGTTATATATGTAACAATTGGTGAACATGGTGTTGAAGTCCTGCATGCATTCACTAGCACTCCAATAGTAGTTATGCTCCAGTCTCTTTTTGATGGTTCCCATGTCCATAGGTTGCTTTATGATCTTATGGTAATCCTGACACAGAATAAGCAAAATAATCTGTCAGCTGCAAGTCTTCTGCACGGTGAGATATCTATAAGCATTGACTTTCTGACATTTATAACACCTCTCAATATCTACAGTCTACTCACCGGAAGTCCCAATTTGATGGCATCGACTGGCACATAGAAGGGCCAGGCAAAGTTATGCTTCCACAACGTCTTGACCATTACATTCTGCATGTACTGTAGTTGGTTGGTTTTCCGACCTGGTTTTGTGGGATTGGTCACCTCCGGGGGTGGGGGGTTGACTCCCTGAGGAGGGGCCGGGGTTGCTGAGGTGACAGCAGACATGCTGGCGATGAGAAGGGGGTGATATTCTAGGAGTCGCTGCAACCTCTGCAATGGACAGGGCGGGAGACGGACACTGCGTCCTCAGTGGATTGTGTAGTTCTGTTCTGTCTGCTCTTTAGCGGCCCAAAGGAAACTGCATCTCATTGCAGGGCCTGACCTTTTTGATCTATAAAAAAACAAACAGAACAGAGTGATGGTCATGAGCTTTCAGTATAAAAATCCATGACCCAGGTACAAGACCTCAAAAAATTATTGTATACCTGGGACGACATGACAGGTAGCAATTCTGATAAGAAACTAGACCATTTTCTATATCACCACACAATTATTCTATATATTGTAATGGACAAATGTCTCCTGACAGACAGCTGGCTAATGTGTCCCTGGAGAGATGTGTTGACCTCTCCAGGCTTAAGGGACATTGTCTAGACCCCAATCTGCAGCCTGCACCTCCTGCAGCTTGGTCTTGGTCTGGCATTACCATTTTCCTTTGACCATAGAATTGTGTTTGGTACATTAGGTACAGCGATCATGCAACAGTGCAGGGAGCAAAGGTACAAGTCAATATTAGCTGTAACACAAAATAACTCTAAACAACTTATCGAAATAACCAGCGAGAGAGATGGTGTGGTAATTAACCATAGCAACCACACATTTCATCCCATACATACCCAAACAAACTGCAAAGCTGAGAGACAACAGCACAGCTGATTTAGATACAATTCTCACGTCGAGCAGTTGAATTGCTGTATAACGTTTTGTGGTAATGCCATCTGAACTAAGGACACTTCCAAGAAAGAAAACTTCCCAGATAAATCTTGTTCTGTATCTCGTTCAGCGTCTTGTCGTAGCTACTGGCTTTAAAGTTACACGCACAACATATATTTGTGTGTCCGTGGAAAGTGTATCTGGCCAGCTAGCACTTAGCTAGCTTTGTACTGCCTCCCGCGTAAACAATCAAATAAACTACACTAACCGTAGCTGGCTAGCAAAAAAATAGTTTTTTACAATACCATAACGTTACGGCATCTTATGGCAAAATATTGCAATCAGGTAACTAATCTAGCTAGTTAACTATGATATGTGTTTAACAAAACGCATGTAACTTTGCAAACTATGCTAGCCATCATGCGCGGGTTAAATGTAAGGGTGCTTTGACACTTTTGGAACAATTCGCGCGGACTCTAATTTCCACTCCGTGGTTGCAAGTGCAAACCAGTGCAGTGTAGCTATCAGCTAGCGCATAAAACATGTACGTATATTAAGTGGCGTACAAACCATGACTAGCTAGTAAAACATGAATACACCAAAACCAAATAGTTGTTATAATGGGCTACGTTGCAACACATTCTCCAAAAAGATGGCGGGCAGATGATATTACCCTTTAGCTTTCGCTAGTTAGCTAGCTAGCAGCAGCCGATATAATTTCACCCGACTTTACGAATAGTTTAAGCGATAGCCTGCATTACTACCACAACTGCGTATGTACCCACAATAAACACTGGTTACAAACTCTTATTTTAACATTGCCACAATATTTCACTTAAGACAAGAATTGACGTTGTATTGTTGCAATGCACAGAATGGAGTTTTGTTTAAAAACATTGGCATGCTAGCTAGCTTAGTTGATATGCTAGCAAGCGTTTCAGCACCACATTTTTCATAACATTGAAATAGCTCAATTATGAATGGTGCATTTTTTTCGCTAAAGAAACTCCAGTATGGGGAAATATAAATATCTGAATGCATTACTTCCTTGATGCCTCCTAGGGGTTTTGCCTTTCACCTGGTAGTCCGAGTGGCTCCTGTTTTATTTGAGTGCGGCCGAACAAGTACAGGAGTAGCATAAAGATGAGGTATACCAAGTCCCTTGCTCATGCGCAATGGCGCGCGGTTTGTGATCAATTTACTGGATCTGAAGACTACGCCCCCACAACATGCATTATACACCTTATACAAAGTGTATAATGCATTTAATACTACTATCAAAGATTTTGGAATATACTGACAACTCATACTTTTCAGATTACTTTTTGAATATTCGATGAGGGTTGTTGACGTCAACCGCCTCTATTCAATGGAGAGAGATGCTATGCTACTAGCCTCATGTCATGAATATACATAGCCATCTCGAGACTGATATAACTCTGATATAAAGTGTTTTTTCTCATAGTTACATTTACATTTTAGTCAATTAGCAGACGCTCTTATCCAGAGTGACTCACAGTTAGTGAATGCATACATTTTTCATACTGGCCCCCGGTGGGAATCGAACCCACAACCCTGGCGTTGCAAGCGCCATGCACTACCAACTGAGCTACAGGAGGGCTTATAGTTGTACCTATAGTTGCCGGGATGTCACGTGTCTTACTTATATCAGTACACTCAAAACAACTTAAGCGTTACGAAACTTCTATTCGATCAAATAAACCTCACGTAGTAAATAATCCATTATTTTTTTTTGTTGACCAAGTTCGACACTCATTGACCTCCAAACAAAAACTTGGTGGGCGAAAAAACGTCACCTGCTGGAGGGAGACTGATTTTCCGCGTAGTTGGGCTCTTCTCTTCCTCTCTGATTGTGCGCTCTTGAAGAAGCACACATGCGCAATGGGCGTCTTCACTGCCACATTCCCCGCTTGAGACCTGGCTAAACTGAAACGAACTGGCCCTTGATTTTTTCCTTGCTCAGTTAGGGAGAACATAGATTCAACCGTATTCATATGGTAAATATATTCGTGTAATTGATCAGATTTGTGCCTAAATGAAAATAGTCGGCCGCGCAATTACAGTTTAACATCGGGCCTTACGGTGAGTCTCCCCGATTGTATTGTTTGAATGGAGTAGCTAGTGTTAGCTAGCAGAGTTTATATTGCATGTGCATAACGTAAACTTACTAGCTAGCCAAATTAACTAGCTAACTATCTTTCGAATGGTAGGATTCATACAATACCTGGAATAAAACCATTATCACCAACAACACGCACACGAATGTTCGCGAACAACATTAGCTAGCTAGAAAGACGCCCTGTGTCCGTCCATAGTGGGGCTATCGAACGTTAGCTTCCACAACTGCGGTAAATGTGAGGCTAACTGGCTAACTCATGGTCATTTGTTTACTTGCAATGGCAGTTAGCTAGCTTGCTAACATAGAGCTAGCTATTAACACTATTTCACCAGGCTAGCTAGCTATTCAGCTAACTATTTAGCTAGTTACATTGTGCCAGCCATGACTGGGTAGGAAGCTAGCTAGCTTGATATGTGGTGGTAATTTACGTTACTAACATAATTGTACCTAGGTTTCAATATCATATCCAATATTGTAATCTTCATCTACATGCTAACGTTAACCTAGCTGTCAGGGTAGCAACTTACATTGGTCTTGTGTTGTATCTATACAATTTCCTATCCTTGCATTTCACTTGACATTATGAAATTGCAATCCACTTTTGCAGACTGGTTGTCCAGCGTGCTTTCACTAACTGATCCCCATCCCCCCTCAGCACTATCACCATGGCAACAGAGGAGAAGAAACCAGAAACTGAGGCCACTAAAACATCATCTGCATCTGCCAGCCAGAGCAAGGTATGGGTTCAAGCTAGCCCTAATACGACTGTTTTTTTAGGGGTCCAAGCAGCAAAGCTGGGTGAAACACTATTGTATTTGGGGTTGATTATTATTATTTTCCTTCTGCCAATTTGGTGAAAAAAAGTAAATAATAAAAATATGCCATTTAGCAGATGCTTTTATCCAAAGTGACTTACAGTCATGTGTGCATACATGTTTACGTATGGGTGGTCCCGGGGATCGAACCCACTACCCTGGCATTACAAGCGCCATGCTCTACCAATTGAGCTACAGAGGACCAAATTCCTGTGAGATGGTAAGGCCTAGGAGGTTGCAACCTTGCATGATGGTAAAGGTCTAAGGGCCACACCCTCTCATTCAATGCCATGCCTATTGACCCTTCGCTAAGCCCGCCCCCCATGGTTACTGTTGCAACCTCGGACAACATTTTCCCTGGAAGCCCAATTCCCCATTCAACCACTGGCGAGATCTCCTCACGATCTCAAACTGTGTTTCTAATTATTCTAAAATTCAACATTCTCTCTGATTCAGACGACCCCCTGCTAATCAGGAAACACTTGGGTATGTTGTGGTGGACTGTCATTACAATTGCTTCACAGGAACCTGGTAAAATAATGTTTGTAGTGTAGCTAGCCACTGAATGGCACTGAAATCACTGTCAGCGTGCAGTCAATCACTTTTGGAGATAACTAACGTTATTGCTCTCAAATTGTATCCTGTCGTCGACCACAGATGGGAGTTGTATTCATAACATTGCTATATTAGCTAGCTAACATACATTACCGTTCAAAAGTTTTAGAACCCCTACTCATTCAAGGGTTTTGATTTTTACTATTTTCTACATTGTAGAATAATAGTGAAGACATCAAACTATGAAATAACACATGGAATCATGTAGTAACCAAAAAAGTGTTAAACAAATCAAAATATTTTTTATATTTGAGATTCTTCTAAATAGCCACCATTTGCCTTGATGACAGCTTTGCAAACTCTTGGCATTCTCTCAACCAGCTTTTCCAACAGTCTTGAAGGAGTTCCCACATATGCTGAGCAGTTGTTGGCTGCTTTTCCTTCACTCTGTGGTCCGACTCATCCCAAACCATCTCAATTTGGTTGAGGTCGGGGGATTGTGGAGGCCAGGTCATCTGATGCAGCACTCCATCTCCTTCTTGGTAAAATAGCCCTTATACAGCCTGGAGGTGTGTTGGGTCATTGGCCTGTTGAAAAACAAATGATAGTCCCACTAAACCCAAACCAGATGGGATGGCGTATCACTGCAGAATGCTGTGGTAGCCATGCTGGTTAAGTGTGCCTTGAATTATAAATAAATCACAGACCGTGTCGCCAACAAAGCACCCCCACACCATAACACCACCTCCTCCATGCTTTACGGTGGGAAATACACCTGCAGAGATGATCCATTCACCCACACGTGTCTCACAAAGCCACGGAAGTTGGAACCAAAAATCTCAAATTTGGACTCATCAGACCAAAGGACAGATTTCCACCAGTCTAATGTCCATTGCTAGTGTTTCTTGGCCCAAACAAGTATCTTCTTCTTATTGGTGTCCTTTAGTAGTGGTTTCTTTTCAGCAATTCAACCATGAAGGCCTGATTCACACAGTCCCCTCTGAACAGTTGATGTTGAGACGTGGCTGTTACTTGAACTCTGTGAAGCATTTATTTGGGCTGAAATTTCTGAGGCTGATAACTCTAATGAACTTATCCTCTGCATTCTTCTATAATGAAGAATAATAGTGAAGATGTAAAAACTATGAAATAACACATATGAAATCATGTAGTAACCAAAAAAGTGTTAAACAAATCAAAATATATTTTATATTTGAGATTCTTCAAATAGCCACCCTTTGCCTTGATGACAGCTTTGCACACTCTTGGCATTCTCTCAACCAGCTTCATGAGGTAGTCACCTGGAATGCATTTCGATTAACAGGTGCACCTTCTTAAAAGTTATTTTGTGGAATTTCTTTCCTTAATGCGTTTGAGCCAATCAGTTGTGTTGTGACAAGGTAGGGGTGGTATACAGAAGATTGCCCTATATGGTAAAAGACCAAGTCCATATTATGGCAAGAACAGCTCAAATAATCAAAGAGAAACGACAGTCCATCATTACTTTAAGACATGAAGGTCAGTCGATCTGGAACATTTCAAGAACTTTGAAAGTTTCTTCAATTGCAGTCGCAAAAAACATCAAGCGTTATGAACAAACTGTCTCTCATGAGGACCACCACAGGAAAGGAAGACCCAGAGTTACCTCTGCTGCAGAGGATAAGTTCATTAGTTACCAGCCTCAGAAATTGCAGCCCAAATAAATGCTTCAGAGTTCAAGAAACACACATCAACTGTTCAGAAGAGACTGCGTGAATCAGGCCTTCATGGTCAAATTGCTGCAAATAAACCACTACTAAAGGACACCAATAAGAAGAAGAGACTTGGTTGGGCCAAGAAACATGAGCAATGGACATTAGACTGGTGGAAATCTGTCCTTTAGTCTGATGAGTCCAAACTTGAGATTTATGGTTCCAACCGCTGTCTTTGTGAGACGCAGAGTAGGTGAACGGATGATTTCCGCGTGTGTGGGTCCCATCGTGAAGCATGGAGGAGGTGGTGTGGGGGTGCTTTGCTGGTGACACTGTCGGTGATATACACTGCTCAAAAAAATTAAGGGAACACTAAAATAACACATCCTAGATCTGAATGAATGAAATAATCTTATTAAATACTTTTTTCTTTACATAGTTGAATGTGCTGACAACAAAATCACACAAAAATTATCAATGGAAATCAAATGTATCAACCCATGGAGGTCTGGATTTGGAGTCGCCCTCAAAATTAAAGTGGAAAACCACACTACAGGCTGATCCAACTTTGATGTAATGTCCTTAAAACAAGTCAAAATGAGGCTCAGTAGTGTGTGTTGCCTCCACGTGCCTGTATGACCTCCCTACAACGCCTGGGCATGCTCCTGATGAGGTGGCGGATGGTCTCCTGAGGGATCTCCTCCCAGACCTGGACTAAAGCATCCGCTAACTCCTGGACAGTCTGTGGTGCAACGTGGCGTTGGTGGATGGAGCGAGACATGATGTCCCAGATGTGCTCAATTGGATTTAGGTCTGGGGAACGGGCGGGCCAGTCCATAGCATCAATGCCTTCCTCTTGCAGGAACTGCTGACACACTCCAGCCACATGAGGTCTAGCATTGTCTTGCATTAGGAGGAACCCAGGGCCAACCGCACCAGCATATGGTCTGAGGATCTCATCTCAGTACCTAATGGCAGTCAGGCTACCTCTGGCGAGCACATGGAGGGCTGTGCGGCCCCCCAAAGAAATGCCACCCCACACCATGACTGACCCACCGCCAAACCGGTCATGCTGGAGGATGTTGCAGGCAGCAGAACGTTCTCCACGGCGTCTCCAGACTCTGTCACGTCTGTCACACGTGCTCAGTGTGAACCTGCTTTCATCTGTGAAGAGCACAGGGCGCCAGTGGCGAATTTGCCAATCTTGGTGTTCTCTGGCAAATGCCAAACATCCTGCACGGTGTTGGGCTGTAAGCACAACCCCCACCTGTGGACGTCGGGCCCTCATACCACCCTCATGGAGTCTGTTTCTGACCGTTTGAGCAGACACATGCACATTTGTGGCCTGCTGGAGGTCATTTTGCAGGGCTCTGGCAGTGCTCCTCCTGCTCCTCCTTGCACAAAGGCGGAGGTAGCGGTCCTGCTGCTGGGTTGTTGCCCTCCTACGGCCTCCTCCATGTCTCCTAATGTACTGGCCTGTCTCCTGGTAGCGCCTCCATGCTCTGGACACTACGCTGACAGACACAGCAAACCTTCTTGCCACAGCTCGCATTGATGTGCCATCCTGGATGAGCTGCACTACCTGAGCCACTTGTGTGGGTTGTAGACTCCGTCTCATGCTACCACTAGAGTGAAAGCACCGCCAGCATTCAAAAGTGACCAAAACATCAGCCAGGAAGCATAGGAACTGAGAAGTGGTCTGTGGTCACCACCTGCTAAACCACTCCTTTATTGGGGGTGTCTTGCTAATTACCTATAATTTCCACCTGTTGTCTATTCCATTTGCACAACAGCATATTACATTTATTGTCAATCAGTGTTGCTTCCTAAGTGGACAGTTTGATTTCACAGAAGTGTGATTGACTTGGAGTTACATTGTGTTGTTTAAGTGTTCCCTTAATTTTTTTGAGCAGTGTATTTAGAATTCAAGGCACACTTAACCAGCATGGCTACCACAGCATTCTGCAGTGATACGCCATCCCATCTGGTTTGGGCTTAGTGGGACAATCATTCGTTTTTCAACAGGACAATGACCCAACACACATCCAGGCTGTGTAAGGGCTATTTGACCAAGAAGGAGAGTGATGGAGTGCTGCATCAGATGACCTGGCCTCCACAATCACCTGACCTCAACCCAATTTGAGATGGTTTGGGATGAGTTGGACCGCAGAGTGAAGGAAAAGCAGCCAACAAGTGTTCAGCATATGTGCGAACTTCTTCAAGACTGTTAGAAAAGCATTCCTCATGAGGCTGGTTGAGAGAATTCCAAGAGTGTGCAAAGCTGTCATCAAGGCAAAGAGTGGCTATTTGAATAATCTATTTTGATTTGTTTAACACTTTTTTGGTTACTACATGATTCCATATGTGTTATGTCATAGTTTTGATCTCTTCACTATTATTCTACAATTTTGAAAACAGTAAAAAATTAAAGAAAAACCCTTGAATGAGTAAGTGTGTCCAAACTTTTGACTGGTACTATACGTTGTCTCTGCTATTTTCATGATGTCAAATCCTTTTTTAATGAAAATTGCCTTAAATGCATCTACAGATATCAACTGAACTGCTTTCCTGTTCCAATGTGGTTTTGTTTGTTTTCTTCCCCTATTTAGTCGGCACCAGTCAAGCCCAACTACACCCTGAAATTCACATTAGCCGGCCACACAAAAGCAGTTTCGTCTGTCAAGTTCAGTCCCAGTGGAGAGTGGCTTGCCAGTTCATGTAAGTTTATGATGAGTGCTTTAGGTGGTCTTAGAACAGTAAGTCTACTGAATACTACTATTAGGCCTGATCACAGTGCATGCACAAGTTGTTACAATAAAATGTCATTTAAAGCTGCAATCCATAGCAGTGAAACTACCACGTCCGTTTGCGATATTACAACAACAAAGACGTTACTTCAAACATCATTGCACATTATTGCAAGCGCGATAGAACAGCAGAGTATGTACTACGATTCATTTTTTTTAACCACAATGCTGGATTCACATTTACTCAAAACAATAACAAATGCACCTGGGGCAGCCAGTGGCGCTGTTTTGCCACTCGCAGATCTCTGCTTTAAGTGCAATGTCCTTTCAATGTAAATTATCTGTTGAAATCTTGCATGATAACACTACGTTTCAGTTGAAAAGGCTGCCTTGAAATATCTGTTTTACAGCTGCTGACAAACTGATCAAAATTTGGGGAGCTTACGATGGAAAGTTTGAGAAAACAATATCGGGACACAAACTTGTGAGTTCACGTTTCCATTATATTATTTGTAATGATTATGTACAGTGCCTTGAAAAAGTATTCATACCCGTTGACATTCCACATTTTGTTACAGTCTGAATTCAAAATGGATAAATACAAATGTTATGTCTCACCAATGTACACACACTACCCCATAATGACAAAGTGAAAACATGTTTTTGAAATGTTTACAAATTAATTGAAAATTAAATACAGATGTCTAATTTACATAAATATTCACACCCCTGAGTCAAAACTTTGTAGAAGCACCTTTGGCAGTGATTACAGATGTGAATCTCACTGGGTAAGTCTCTAAGAGCTTTCCACACCTGGTTTGTGCAACATTTGCCCATTATGCTTTTCAAAATTCTTCAAGCTCTGTCAAATTGGTTGTTGATCATTGCTAGACAACCATTTTCAGGTCTTGCCATAGATTTCCAAGTATATTTAAGTCAAAACTGTAACTTGGCCACTCAGGAACATAAACTGTATTCTTGGTAAGCAACTCCAGTGTAGATTTGGCCTTGTGTTTTAGGTTATTGTCCTGCTGAAAGGTGAATTCATCTCCCAGTGTCTGATGGAAAATAAGACTGAACCAGGTTTTCCTTTTAGGGTTTTGCCTGTGCTTAGCTCCATTCCGTTAATTGTTTTTATCCTGAAAAACTCCCCAGTCCTTAATGATGATAAGCATACCCATAACATGATGCAGCCACCACTATGCTTGAAAATATGGAGAGTGGTACTCAGTAATGTTTTCTATTGGATTTGCCCCAAACAACGCGTTGTATTCAGGACAAAAAGTTAATTGCTTTGCCACATTTTGCAGTATTACTTTAGTGCCTTGTTGCAAACAGGATGCATGTTTTGGAATATTTTTATTCTGTACAGGCTTCCTTCTTTTCACTCTGTCAATTAGGTTAGTATTGTGGAGTAACTACAATGTTGATCCATCCTGAGTTTTCTCCTAACACAGCCATTAAACTCTAACGTTTTTAAAGTCACCATTGGACTCATGGTGAAATCCCTGAGTGGTTTCCTTCCTCCCCGGCAACTGAGTTAGGAAGGACACCTGTATCTTTGTAGTGACTGGGTGTATTGATGCCCATCCCAAGAGTAATTAATAACTTCACCATGTTCAAAGGATGGTTCAACGTCTGCTTTTTTAAATGTTTACCCATCTACCAATAGGTGCCTTTCTTTGCAAGGCATTGGAAACCTCCATGGTCTTTGTGGTTGAATCTGTGTTTGAAATTCACTGCTCAACTGAGGGACCTTACAGATAATTGTATGTGTGGGGTACAGGGATGAGGTAGTCATTTAAAAATGTTAAACACTATTGCACACAGTGAGTCCATGCAACTTATTATGTGACTTGTTAAGCACATTTTTACCCCTGAACTTATTTAGGCTTGCCATAACAAAGGGGTTGAATACTTGTTGACGTGAGACATTACATTTTTTAATTTTTTTATAATTTGTAAAAATGTCTAAACATAATTTCACTTTGACATTATGGGGTATTGTGTGTAGGCCAGAGACACAGAATCTCAATTTAATCAATTTTAAATTCATGCTGTAACACAACAATGTGGAAAAAGTCAAGAGCTGTGAATACTTTGAAGGCACTTTATTTGTTTCACTGCCATGATGAGTGCTTTTAGTGTGACTAACCAAGTTGACCTTTCACTTGTTATCTGCAGGGGATCTCGGATGTCGCCTGGTCCTCAGACTCCAACCTCCTTGTTTCAGCATCTGACGACAAGACTCTAAAGATCTGGGACGTCAGCTCGGTAAGAGAGGCAGGATGGGGAGTTTTTTTCTCAGAAATATAGTACTAGAAGTATTTCACTTTATTGTCCCACAATGGAAAATTGGTTTGCGACAGTTTAACACTAGAAGCGCAGAGAGCGTTATTTTGACGTCGTATGAATTTACATTTGTAATATCTGTTTTTAAAGTCATGTTCCCCCCGGACTGGAGTTTACCAAAAAGTGACTTTAAAATAATCCTAGAGGTTCATGCCGGTCAGACATTTTAAATTTATATTACCTACTGGAAAGAGCATATTCTAAGGCAGGGGTCTCCAACCTTTTCTAGCATTACATTTACATTTTAGTCATTTAGCAGACGCTCTTATCCAGAGCGACTTACAGTTAGTGAGTGCATACATTTTCATACTGGCCCCCCGTGGGAAACGAACCCACAACCCTGACGTTGCAAGCGCCATGCTCTACCAACTGAGCATGAGAGGTCCTTTTACGCTTTGAAACATGTCGCAAGCTGCTCATAATTGTTTCCTGGCTTTCAAATAGGCACGTTTTATTTTTTTCAGTTTTCATGCTCAATTACAATTATTTATAGAGAAACAATACAATTGGATGTTCTGTCCATGTCAATGCTTAAATCACATCAGAAGTCCATTTTTGAGGGTTGGGGAAAAAACTAACAAAATAAAAAGTGAAATACCCCTTTAATTCCTCATTTTGTGAGAGGATTGTGCTGGTCTAGTGATGTTTTTGCTGCTGCATATGTCATGACAGAATTTCCAAAACAAAAGCCCTCCGGATTGATAAAAATGATAATTCTGCCAGATAAGCCTACTTTTCTGTTAACATTTAATAGAGAAGGTTTTTGGGAAAGTCTTTGTCTACCCAGAAGACAGTTATCATTATCACTAACTGGCTACACAAAGTAAGTGAGACAAACGCAACATTGATGGAAATTAATTGGCAGATATGAAATGTATTTATTAGAATGTTAGATTGTTGATGTAAAATGACTGGTCATTGGCTTAGAACGGGATGGCTCGGGGGCCTGGCTTAAAAAATAAATAAAAATAAAAGACATGACAACATTGATTCAACAGCAAATACATATTACCAAATAAGTCTGTATAGAAATTGCACTGGAAGGACTGGGATAAAGTGCTTAGCATTCAGTGCAGATACTATGTTTTTGAAGATGTATTTTTCTTTTTTCAATGTCAGGTTTTGTTCATAAGAGTAATGAAGGAATTTGATTAGACGGAACTGGGGTCCACCGGGCTACGGCCCGCCACGTGACCGGCTAAAACCGGTGAGGACGGAGCACACTGCTCAAATCGAACATGAATCTGTGCCACCGGGTCATTGTCAACAAGGCAGCATGATGCATCGTTCAGAAACATGTATTTTCCATAAAGTGTATACTTGTATTCAAATGAAACCCTCAGTGACTGCAGGGATAAAGGACTTCCTGCTTCTATGACTCTTGCCAGGGGATTTGAGGTAGTGTCTGCCTGAAGGGAGCAGCTCTCATCCCTAAAAAATGTACTGGCTTTAATCAGAGATATTTAGCACCACAGGGTAGCATTCGTTCTCTGCAGCTAGTTAATACGTGTTGTGGAAATTCTACACAGGGACACTTGAAGTCAATCTTAAATGAATTGTTCTTTTATCAGCGCGCTGGAGAGGTTTCAACCAACTCAATGCACCAAGTACACATGTCGATCAGGAGCTCTAACGGGACAGTTCGTTAGATCTCTTACATACTGGTTACAGACACGTTACATAGGCATAGTTCATAGGGTTGGTTCCGGCATGTGTCTGGCACCGTCTCTTATCTTAACTTATCGAACATATTCTGGGCGTTCTGTCAGATGGTCCCCCCCCCCCTTACCAAGCACAGGCAGGAACCAAGGAATATTTATGACACTAAGACAAAAAACATTTTCAAGGCTGTGTTTTCACTCACATGATCAAAATTTCCATCGCATACAGATTCGTTTTTCGGCCAAGACATGCCGTCAACAGAGTCAGATAAACTCATGGATACCATTTTTATCTCTATGCGTCCAGTACGAAGGAAGTTAGATATATTTTCGTGAGCCAATGCTCACTAGAGTTAGCGGAATGACTGGAAGTGTAACGGAACAGCTAGCATGTCATTGCGCTAACTGTTTCCTCTGCAAATACATCATAATCGCTGATTCGGGGCCCTCCATGCCGTGGATGCTTGATCGACCATAATGAGCTCTTACCGTGAACATGTTTAATTTAAACCCAATCCTTTCCTTATTGCAGGGGAAATGCTTGAAGACGTTAAAAGGCCACAGCAACTATGTCTTCTGCTGCAACTTCAACCCCCAGTCCAATCTCATCGTGTCTGGATCGGTGAGTCCTACCTACTAATACACTAATGCAGAATTCCTATTGTATATGTTTACATAGAGAAGGTTATTGCTAACCCTGATTTCCATCAAGGAGGGATGAATATTTGTTGTGTGGTTGTGTGCTAACATGAATTGTTTTCTTCTAGTTTGACGAGAGTGTGCGGATATGGGATGTAAAAACTGGCAAATGCTTGAAGACCCTGCCGGCCCACTCCGACCCCGTCTCTGCTGTAAGTACTGCACCCATCTGTGCATGTGGACACCTTATATGAAGCTAATAACAATCTACTTCAGATCATTGATTTTCTGCTTATGAGCAAATAGTAGTTCATTATCACACCCTCTGGTAAGTGTGAATAGATCTCTAATCTATATTGCCATGCAGGTCCATTTCAACAGAGATGGCTCACTGATTGTGTCCAGCAGCTACGATGGCCTCTGGTGAGGGAAATTAACACTTTCTCCCCTGTTTTGTTGAATGTACTTGGCAAAGATATTCCCTTAGAGGCATTTTGTGAGTCTAGTTTTAATGATGGTCAATGTAACATAAATATGAGGAGTATTGAAGTATTATTTGGATGTATTAAATCATTATATAATTTGTGATATTGTTTGAGAAATGTATGACACTGTATCAACCTTAATATCTCTTGTCTGTCCTTAGCCGGATCTGGGACACCGCATCAGGACAGTGTCTGAAAACACTAATTGGTAAGCTTCACCAGCCAGAATTGTGGCATCTGTGTCATATATTTGTATTTATTATGGATCCCCACTACTCTTCCTGGGGTCCAGCAAAATTAAGGCAGTTATACATTTAAAAAACATTACAATACATTCATAACAGATTTCACAACTAATTAAGTGTGTGCCCTCAGGCCTATACTCTATTACCACACACATATATAAACTCAGCAAAAAAAGAAAGGTCCCTTTTTCAGGACCCTGTCTTTCAAAGATAATTAGTAAAAATCCCAATAACATCACAGATCTTCATTGTAAAGGGTTTAAACACTGTTTCCCATGCTTGTTCAATGAACCATAAACAATTAATGAACGTGCACCTGTGGAACGGTCGTTAAGACACTAACAGCTTACAGACGGTAGGCAATTAAGGTCACAGTTATGAAAACTTAGGACACTAAAGAGGCCTTTCTACTGACTCTGAAAAACACCAAAAGAAAGATGCCCAGGGTCCCTGCTCATCTGCGTGAACATGCCTTAGGCATGCTGCAAGGAGGCACTGCAGATGTGGCCAGGGCAATAAATTGCCATGTCTGTACTGTGAGACGCCTAAGACAGCGCTACAGGGAGACAGGATGGACAGCTGATCGTCCTCGCAGTGGCAGACCATGTGTAACAACACCTGCACAGGATCGGTACATCCGAACATCACACCTGCGGGACAGGTACAGGATGGCAACAACAACTGCCCGAGTTACACCAGGAATGCACAATCCCTCCATAAGTGCTCAGACTGTCCGCAATAGGCGGTAAGGCAGGTCCTCACCAGACATCACCGGCATCAGACAGGACTGGCAAAAAGTGCTCTTCACTGACGAGTCGCGGTTTTGTCTCATCAGGGGTGTTGGTCGGATTCGCGTTTATCGTCGAAGGAATGAGCGTTACACTGAGGCCTGTACTCTGGAGCGGGATCGATTTGGAGGTAGTGTCTGTCATGGTCTGTGTGGTGTGTCACAGCATCATCGGACTGAGCTTGTCATTGCAGGCAATCTCAACGCTGTGCGTTACAGGGAAGACATCCTCCCTCATGTGGTACCCTTCCTGCAGGCTCATCCTGACATGACCCTCCAGCATGACAATGCCACCAGCCATACTGCTCGTTCTGTGCGTGATTTCCTGCAAGACAGGAATGTCAGTGTTCTGCCATGGCCAGCGAAGAGCCCGGATCTCAATCCCATTGAGCACGTCTGGGACCTGTTGGATCGGAGGGTGAGGGCTAGGGCCATCCCCCCAGAAATGTCCGGGAACTTGCAGGTGCCTTGGTGGAAGAGTGGGGTAACATCTCACAGCAAGAACTGGCAAATCTGGTGCAGTCCATGAGGAGGAGATGCACTGCTGTTGAATCTTGTTATGTTCATACAAATATTTACACATGTTAAGTGAGAGAATGCCAAGAGTGTGCAAAGCTGTCATCAAGACAAAGGGTGGCTATTTGAAGAATCTCAAATATAAAATATATTTTGATTTGTTTAACACTTTTTTGGTTACTCCATGATTACATATGTGTTCTTTAATAGTTGTGATGGCTTCACTATTATTCTACAATGTAAAAAAATTAGGAAAAATCCTTGATTGAGTAGGTGTCCAAAATTCTGACTGGTAGTGTATATATAACACAAATTCCATGTGTACATGTGTGTATAGTACGTATGTTATTGTGTGACTGTATGCATGTGTCTATGTTTGTGTTGATTCACAGTCCCCGCTGTTCCATAAGATGTTTTTTCAAAATATATTTTTACTGCTGGCATGAGTTACTTGATGTGGAATAGAGTTCCATGTAGTCATGGCTCTATGTAGTACTGTGCGCCTCCCATAGTCTGTTCTTGACTTGGGAACTGTGAAGAGGCCTCTGGTGGCATGTCTTGTGGGGTATGCATGGGTGTCCGAGCTGTGTGCCAGTAGTTCAAACAGACAGCTCATGCATTCAACATGTCAATACCTCTCACAAATACAAGTAGTGATGAAGTCAATCTCTCCTCCACTTTGAGCCAGGAGATATTGACATGCATATTATTGTTAGCTCTCTGTGTACATCCAAGGGCCAGCCGTGCTGCCCTGTTCTGAGCCAATTGCAATTTTCCTAAGTCCCTCTTTGTGGCACCTGACCACACGACTGAACAGTAGTCCAGGTGCGACAAAACTAGGGCCTGCAGGGACCTGCTTTGTTGATGGTGCTGTTAAGAATGCAGAGCTGCGCTTTATGATATACAGACTTCTCCCCATCCTAGCTACTGTTGTATCAATATGTTTTGACCATGACAGTTTATGATCCTGGGTTACTCCAAGCAATTTAGTCTCCTCAACTTGCTCAATTTCCACATTATTCATTACAAGATTTAGTTGAGGTTTAGGGTTTAGTGAATGATTTGTCCCAAATACAATGCTTTTAGTTTTGAAATATTTACGACTAACTTATTCCTTGCCACCCATTCTGAAACTAACTGCAGCTCATTGTTAAGTGTTGCAGTCATTTCAGTCGCTGTGGTAGCTGACGTGTATAGTGTTGTCATCCGCATACATAGACACAGTGTCATGTCGTTAGTAAAGATTGAAAAAAGTAAGGGGCCTAGACAGCTGCCCTGGGGAATTCCTGATTCTACCTGGATTTTGTTTGAGAGGCTTCCATTAAAGAACACCCTCTGTGTTCTGTTAGACAGGTAACTCTTTATCCACAATATAGCAGGGGGTTTAAAGCCATAACACATACGTACTGAAGTCTAACAAAACCGCTCCCGCAATCTTTTCTGTCATACATTTCTCTCAGCCAATCATCAGTCATTTGTGTAAGTTCTGTGCTTGTTGAATGTCCTTCCCTATAAGTGTGCTGAAAGTATGTTGTCAATTTGTTTACTGTAAAATAGCATTTTATCTGGTCAAACCATTTTTCCAAGAAGTTTTAAGGGTTGGTAACAGGCTGATTGGTCGGCTATTTTAGCCAGTTAAGGTGGCTTTACTATTCTTAGGTAGGGGAATAACTTTATCTTCCCTCCAGGCCTGAGGGCACACACTTTCTAGTAGGCTTAAAAAATATATAGGCAATATCACATTTTATAGTATTTTCCTGTGAGTAAATTCTTCATTTTCTGGCTTTTGCAGATGATGACAACCCCCCGGTGTCATTTGTGAAGTTCTCACCAAACGGCAAATACATTCTGGCAGCCACATTGGACAAGTGAGTGTAAGATTATCAGTAGAGCACTGTCACTTTCCCTCAAATGTAGTAGGCTATGACATGTACCATAGGGTCTTTGTCATGCAGTACTGCACCAGTAGAGGGGCCTATTAGACTGTCCAGTACCATTGGACCAAAGAGTTTCATTTGAATGGGAAGGAATGCAGAAGCAAATCTACAAAGAAAAGCTTCTTCATCACTCGTGAATGCAAATGAATTATTCGCTATTGTTTCTTTTGGGATGCTGTCTTCTAACAGTGAGTTGTTTTTGTTTTTCAGCACCCTGAAGCTTTGGGACTACAGCAAAGGAAAGGTAAGATACTTTTGGTAATGTAGTGTGTATGTGGACACCTGCTTGTCAAACATCTCATTCCAAAATCATGGGCATTAATATGGAGTTGGTCCCCCCTTTGCTGCTATAACAGCCTCCACTCCTCTGGGAGGCTTTCGACTAGATGTTGGAACATTGCTACGGGGACTTTCTTCCATTTAGCCACAAGCATTAGTGAGGTTGGGCGATTAGGCCTGGCTTGCAGTCGGCGTTCCAATTAATCTCAAAGGTGTTCAATGGAGTTGAGGTCAGGGCTCTGTGCAGGCCAGTCAAGTTCTTCCACACCGATCTCGACAAACCGTTTCTGTATGGACCTCGCTTTGTGCACAGGGGAATTATCATGCTGAAACAGGAAAGGGCCTTCCCCAAACTGTTGCCAAAAGTTGGAAGCACAGAATCTTTTTGAATTTCATTGTAAGCTGTAGCATTAAGATATCCCTTCACTGGAACGAAGGAAACATGAAAAACAGCCCAAGGCCATTATTCCTCCTCCACCACCAAACTTTACAGTTGGCACTATGCATTGGGGTCGGTAGTGTTCTCCTGTTATCCGCCAAACCCCAGATTCGTCCGTCGGACTGTCAGATGGTGAAGCGTGATTCATCACTCCAGAGAACTGTTTCCACTGCTCTGGAGTCCAATGGCGGCGAGCTTTACACCACTTCAACCGATGCTTGGCATTGTGCATGGCCATGGAAACCCATTTCATGAAGCTCACGACGAACAGTTATTGTGCGGAAGTTACTTCCAGAGGCAGTTTGGAACTCTGTAGTGAGTGTTGCAACCGAGGACAGACACATTTTACGCGCTTCAGCACTCGGCGGGCTCGTTCTGTGAGCATGTTTGGCCTACCAGTTCGAGGCTGAGCCGCTGTTGCTCCTAGACGTTTCCACTTCACAATAACAGCATTTACAGTTGACTGGGGCAGCTCTAGCAGGACAGAAATTTGACGAACTGACTTGTTAGAAAGGTGGCATCCTATGACGGTGCCACGTTGAAAGTCACTGAGCTCTTGAGTAAGGCTATGGAGATTGCATGGCTATGTGCTCGATTTTATACACTTGTCAGCAACGGGTGTGGCTGAAATGGCCAAATCCACTATTTTGAAGGGGTGTCCTCATACTTTTGTTTATATAGTGTATGTCATATGTCTATCACTCATGTTGCAATTTGATCCAAACATAGGAATGCTCTTGATTGAAATGTTTCAATTCTCTACATGTTCTCTTCAATAAGTGTTCTCCTCTCATTCCAGTGCTTGAAAACATACACTGGCCACAAAAATGAGAAGTACTGCATATTTGCTAATTTCTCTGTCACAGGTGGAAAGGTAAACCCATCCCCCCTCTCTTGCATGCATGTCTAGAAATAGATTTTCAAGATGATGACTTTTATGCTTTTACCAATAGCTTCTTCTGAAGTATCATTATTTCTCATGGTCTGTAACTCACAGTGGATTGTCTCTGGCTCGGAGGACAACATGGTGTACATCTGGAACCTGCAGACCAAGGAGATTGTACAGAAACTACAGGGCCATACAGGTAGGGGAGAGTCATGACAAGAGGTTGATGAAACTGATTACTATTACTTTGAGGTGAAATACATGGTGGCAATCTCACTGTTTGAACACACTGTTGCTCACAACAACTCTTTGTTTAATTCTCTGCTTTTCTCTTCTCCCTCCCACCCTCTCTGTCTAGATGTGGTGATTTCTACTGCCTGCCACCCCACAGAGAACATCATTGCGTCTGCGGCGCTAGAAAACGACAAAACTATCAAACTGTGGAGGAGCGACTGTTAAGCCTCTGGATCCTGGGCGTGCTTATTTTATTTTCATTTGTTTGTACTTTTCATTTGAAGAAAAGAGGACTTTCTGCTGAAAGATCTGGGCCCGGGAATGCCTTGAGGACTGAGCCTCAACTGGAAGAACAAAATGAACGCAAGTCCAGAACATCACCACAACCACATACCTTCCCTTCATCCAGAACCAGATCAAACCCCAACCGAACCACCACAACCCTCTACTTGGTCTTGCTTGTGCCCTTACATGCTCTACCATCTCTGCCTTACTCTTACTGTGAGCTGGATGTTTGTGTTTCATCAATTGAAATATGAAAATCAACTTTTGTCATTCATGAGGAAAGTAGTCATATGGTATCTTATGAGTTAATCTCTGTATGTGTAGGTGTTTTAGTACTGATACACGTTTTGTTTTGATAATATATTTCCCCAATTAAGCCAGATTGCATTGGCCTCAAGTAAGTACTCCTATCCCCCATGTAAGGTGTTTTTTCTTCAGACTAACGGACTGCTTCACTGGTGTTTGACATCTCACTTTTACCAACTGGAAGTGTCATTAGAATGCAGTAGAGAAGTTGCCTGGACCCAGATCTGTTTGTGCTGTCTTGCCAAACATGGAGTTGACATGATAGCACAGACAGATCTGTGACCAGGCTAATATATAAGTGATAATTATGTCATATTTCCAATATTGGTAATTAAACGGTCTGTACGAAGAGGTGTTGAAACAAAAAGCTTCATACATGCACTTGAGGTTCATTTGATGTTTTATGTTGTATTTATTATAAAGGAATCTGTTCAATGCTCAGAATGCATTGAAGGGAGTTTAACTAATTTTTGACAAACATCTGGGTAAGTTTTCTGTCCCCATCAGGTGGATTTCCATAGCCATGTTGAGTTTTCCTCCAGAGGCATATAGTCTATTTCAAGAAGGAGTTTATAGTGTTGACAGCATTTTTCTCAACCATTTCTCTACAAGTCACTCAACTAACAGTTTATTTAGTTTGGTATCGACACTATGCTCTGAAACAGCAAGCACTGCCTTGTTTTGAACTCATTTCTACATTTTACAAGATGGATTCTGATTCTGTACAATAGTGTTGGGGTTCAACTGATGCCTTTTAGAATTCACATTGGATGTAAATGGGACCGTGATAGGTCAGTGAGATGGTGGGTTACGAACTATATCAACAAGAGCCTACATTGAAGGTGCACTTGCCTGTATTGGGGCGGCAGGTAGCTTAGTGGTTAAGAGCGTTGTGGCAGTAACCAAAAGGTCGCTGGTTCTAATCCCCGAGCCGACTAGGTGAAAAATCTGTCGATGTGCCCTTGAGCAAGGCACTTAACCCTAATTGCTCCTGTAAGTCGCTCTGGATAAGAGCGTCTGCTAAATGACGTAAATGTATTGCCAGTGCATTTACTGGTCTCAAGTCAATCCTGCTATAGTCAAGAAGTTAATTCAAAGTAATGTTTGTGAAGAAAGAAATTAACCCTAAAGAGGCTATTTTTCATTTGAATGATTATTTTAGAATCTTTAATTTAGAGATGCTTCCAGTCCATTGTCCTTCAGTTGGTACTAACTGTGTGTCTGGCTGTCATTACGTTTAACACAACCTGGTGGGGATTTCATAGCACAGTGACCAAATACATGTTTTTTTGTGTGCTCTCCGCTGTACATACTGTATTACTACATCAACATATGTATTGTTATTTGTTAGACAAGTAATATTTTAGCTGTCTTTCTGTATCGTTCTCTTTATCTTTGTCTTAATAGCTAGTAGTTCAGTACACAACATGGACATTTTTCCTGCTCTTCCTGTCTTCTGGATTCTCTTATCACTGCAGTGGTATCAAGGGCTGCATGAAATTCTGTATCTGCATTTAGTCAATCTGGATTTTGTGAATATGTATTTGCATTTGACAGCTATAACTTGACTTAATAAATAGCATTTTATAAAGATGTACAAAATGTGGTTGTCAGTGGCAATTTCTAAACAAAGTCCCTTTAACTTTGAGTGAGGACAGTAAATGTCATTTCCTATTAGGAGAGAGTACAACACAACAGCACAAAGACAAAAGGAGCATCAACAAGATTTAATTTGAGATTTCAATTTTTTTCTTTCCATGAAAGAACATCAGATAACCCACAAAGAACAGATGATGTTTTCCATCTCCCTAAAAATCGACAAATATAATAGAGGACAATCCCATCTTGTAGCGATAGGCCAAAAAAGCCACAAAGTATAGATGACAGTTATCAGGGTGTCATTGCCAACCACTCCTCACCCTGACCATTCACGGTCTGATTTTTTTCTGCCCCAGTTCAAATCAACATTAACTGAAACAATGTATACAACAGCCCACTTGAGGAAAAGGGAGGGGGGACAGAGTACATATGCAAGGGATACAATTATGTTTGTACAAAAATATATTTTTTTGTGTTTTTTTTCATTACATTTTACTGTTTATGCAACAAAGAAAGCAGTGATTGTGTCATGAGCTCAGCATATCCTGATAACATTGTTGAACATACAAGTAGCCTAGCAATCGATTTTGGAGGGCTTCATGTCTTTTGAGTGTATTAACCAGGTTTTTTGCTATGTTTTCAGGTCCCATATATAACTGCTGTTAGCTGGTGAGGGACCTTCTCTTAGGGCTTTGAGCTGCTGGTATTCTGCTGGTTGATTTACTTTTAGAGACTCAAGGTTGAATGCAAAAAAGTTTTTTTACACCAAAAAACTACTGCGTATAACACTATGGAATCTGTCCTGGCTCAGAATAGTTTCAAATGAAATACTTGTCTCCCTCTTGCTAAAATTGACTGGACACACATACGGAACAGATTTATATATATTTATAAATATATACACATATACATATAGACAAAATAGAGCTTTATGGTGTATGAAGCATTTTTCTTAGCTATTTATTCTATCTAAGTAATCATGTCAGTCCAGAGGACCCTTTTCTGTCCATTTCCTGCAGGAGTGAGTGAGCTTGCACATCTGCGTATGGCTTTTACGTACAGTATATACCTGGGGTCTTAAATCACATTAACCCGATCAAGCTCAGAAAGGAGACATCATACACAAGAGAGCGGATTAGGTGTACATTTAAAAAGTTGGATAACCGTTTGCAAATTAATGAATAATCAAAATGTGGTTATTTTTCTGAACTTTTAGTTGGGGTGGCAGTCTGATTTGACCTCATGTTCCAGAGAATGCAATTTCCAGAGAACTACCTTTCCTAGTGCTTAAGATGGAATCATTTGAACAATGAGCCAATTCATTTTCAGTAGTTTTTCCCTGACTGACAATTACCATTTAGTCCAGATAAAAATACTGTTTAGACAGAATTGGCCTGAACACGGCAGTCATTTCTGTTTCCTGAATAGTTTAAAATAAGACCTAATGAAAATTAATTCACCTCACTAAAATACATTAACTAGATTTGGACTAAGGATGTGTCAATCAATCCTGCTGTGGTTATTGCTACTTATTCAATTGATATTTTGTCTGACCAAAGAGGAAAATGAATATTGATAATGTCATGAAAAAGTGCCTTTTCTGATTAAATACTTGTACAAAATTCAAGTAATGTAGCAGTTGTGCATCTCTTCCACTAGGGGGAAGTCACAGCTCTCCCATAGCCACCAGGTTCCCTATTCTCGCTGGTTAACCCCTCTATCTCAAAGCAAATGTTTTAGTCTCTCTCTAGCTCTCTCTAGTCTGCTATCATGTGGGCTGCTAAACTTGGTCCTGGAGCTCTGCTAGAGTTGATGGAAATCCAAAGCAGTCTGCTGTTCTACAAGACAGGGTTTAACCACCCCTTTATAATAAGAACGAAACTGCACTATCTATGGACAATCTTTGGAAAAATGCTTGATGCATAGTTATGCAGCAGCTGCAGCATATAAATAAAAAAATGCGCAATATGGGCATATAGCAGATTTATACATAATGTTACATATTTAACATTTCAGTTTGACTTAAACTTAAATGAAACTGGGTTGTCCAGAGAAGTGCAGGGTGTGGATTCCGGTGAGGGGAGGCTGGGCAGTGGAGCAGTCAAGGGTCTCTGTCTCTTCACCAGGCCCACATCCTCCAGTCAGAGTGGATGGTCTGGGCCAGAGCTCGCAATGGAGTAGCATGGGCTCCACAATACAGAGGTAAAGTGTCAAGAAATAAGAGAACATCTCACCATAAACATGACTGCATTGAAGCACTTCTCCCATGAACTGTTTGACATGGGGCTGTCTGGGGAGAGGGGGTGGGGGGGGGAACTGAGAGTTTGAGGGATGAAAACAGAGGTAATTGCAAATTGTTTTGCAAAATAAAAATATCCTGTACAGGTCAAAGGCCATTCTAAAGCTAGGTTACACCATGAGGAACAGCATGCTTGGTTGCTGTGTGGAGGTTGATTATGGTGTGCTGTAATTCACAGAAGTAGGGAAGGAGCAGAAACAAATGGTCTCAGAGGTGGAGGGACACATGGCATGACAAAGACGTGGCATCACTTTAAAAAGTTCAAATCAGCTGACTGTATTTCCCTACAAACCATTCGTCCTTTTCTTCTTCATTTTGTTGTCACCTTAACACAGACAGGAAAAATGCTTGTAGTAGAGCGATGAGGATGTTAATCTGTTTGCTTTCCTTTTCTTCCTGTGTCAACCTTCCAGAGCACACAGTAATGCACATGTAGTATAGGGCTTATGTGAGGGTGAATCCAGATACACACTACCCCTAATGTCAGTACAGTACAACAGAATGAGTAGTTCCAGAGAAAAGCTTTTTCAGGCCACATGAAGGTCATCCAGCTCTGGTCCTAAGGGGCCACACTGCAGGCTTTCACTCCAATCAGTCACTAAAGCTATCTGAGCCTCTGAATACTAGACCGATGTAGCGACGTAGCGTCTCTCCTCCACATGTTCACACAGTGCTAATAGAATAAGGAGACATGGAGAAGCGGCTGAGTTTGGGTTGAGGGACCTGAGTGGAGCACTGTTCATCTGCATGGTCCCACCTCTGAGTCCTTCTCTCCCAATACACATACAGTACACCTCGAAACAGACCCAACCGGACCTGACCGGATTAAACTGGACAACACCTGAACGGATTGGACCGGACATGACCGGGCTTCGTTACTCCCCTCTGCAAACGTACCAATCTCCCTTAAGTTAGTCCTGAAAGTGAGACGCCTCCGAACAGAGCCAGGGACTGCCCATGCAGCCCCGCCTCTCTTCAACAAGTCCAAAACACGATTGTCCCAATTACTACGCTGCTGATGAAACCGCCACAGTTGAAAATACACTTGCAAACAGACCTACCTTTAACACCTGATCTTCTTGGTTGTTGTTTCACGTTACAAAACAATGGCTTAAAACACTTCCTTTCTCCTTGGCCCATTTCATCACCAGTCCCATCGTTGTCTTTTAATTCATCTCATGAGTTATATATATATATATATTTGTACAATGTATAAAACAGACCCATGGACATTGAACTTGTTTTTTGAAACACATCAAAGAGGGGGGACTTCTCTAGATCCAATGATGTCACATAATCACTTGAGGGGGAGTGGTTTGCAGGACCACCCTCCGTGTCCAGAGGGGTTAGAGGCAGAGGGGGCAAGGGGAACATGGGCGACGCCACGCCTGCAGTTATGTAATTTGGTGGGGCGCCTCTAGCATCTCCATGAGGAAGGTGTCGATGGGCGTGTCCCCGATGAGCTTGAAAAAGAACAGGTGCTCCAGACACTTCAGACCAATGGAGCGCAGGGCTGGTAACCGCAGCAACAGCTTGGCAAACCTTACCCAATCAAAGACACAAAATAACTGTGATTAATGTGACAGAAAATAAGAGGTGGATGTAGACAAGATGTTTTCTCATATGCCGATGTACAGTGATTCATGGATGGGTTGCCCATGACATAATTAGAACATCTGTCACATACTGTCGCCTACACATACAATACATAAAGCAGACAGTGCACTTGCTGCCGGACACACTGACAGAGGAGTAGAGAGAGAGAGAGAGAAAGAAAGAAAGAAAGAAAGAAAGAAAGAAAGAAAGAAAGAAAGAAAGAAAGAAAGAAAGAAAGAAAGAAAGAAAGAAAGAAAGAAAGAAAGAAAGAAAGAAAGAAAGAAAGAAAGAAAGAAAGAAAGAAAGAAAGAAAGAAAGAAAGAAAGAAAGAAATAGGCATAGGTGGTTTGAAGTTTGTGGAAGCGAATTTTCACCATAAAAATGCACGTTTAAAATAAAGCATTCCATGCATCATCGCTTTTGCAGACTTATGTAAGATAGCCTACTAACGTTATTCCTAATGTGATGAGTAGATTGGATAGTCATAATTTAAGCTATTTAATAATATAAGTTAATCACTGTTCGCAAAAAAGGCTGTTCAATGCCTGGCTGAGCGCGTAGTGGCGTAGAGTAGGCCTAGGCCAGTACAGTGGCTTGCCAAAGTATTCACCCCCCTTGGCATTTTTCCTATTTTGTTGCCTTACAACCTGGAATTAAAATGGATTTTTGGGGGGTTTGTATCATTTGATTTACACAACATGCCTACCACTTTGAAGATGCAAAATATTTTTGGGGGTGAAAAAAACAAGAAATATGAATTTTTTTTTAAACAGAAAACTTGAGCGTGCATAACTATTGCTTAGGGTCATTGTCTTGCTGGAAGGTGAACCTCCATCCCAGTCTCAAATCTCTGGAAGACTGAAACAGGTTTCCCTCAAGAATGTCCCCGTATTTAGCGCCATCCATCATTCCTTCAATTCTGACCAGTTTCCCAGTCCCTGCTGATGAAAAACATCCCCACAGCATGATGCTGCCACCACCATGCTTCACTGTGGGGATGGTGTTCTCGGGGTGATGAGAGGTGTTGGGCTTGCGCCAGACATAGCGTTTTCCTTGATGGCCAAAAAGCTCAAGTTTAGTCTAATCTGACCAGAGTACCTTCTTCCATATGTTTGGGGAGTCTCCCACATGCCGTTTGGCAAACACCCATTTTTCTTTTTTTTTCTTTAAGCAATGGCTTTTTTCTGGCCACTCTTCCGTAAAGCCCAGCTCAGTGGAGTGTACGGCTTAAAGTGGTCCTATGGACAAATAAGCCAATCTCTGCTGTGGAGCTTTGCAGCTCCTTCAAGGTTATCTTTGGTCTCTTTGTTGCCTCTCTGATTAATGCCCTCCTTTCCTGGTCCGTGAGTTTTGGTGGGTGGCCCTCTCTTGGCAGGTTTGTTGTGGTGCAATATTCTTTCAATTTTTTTAAATAATGGATTTAATGGTGCTCCATTGGATGTTCAAAGTTTCTGATATTTTTTTATAACCCAACCCTGATCTGTACTTCTCCACAACTTTGTCCCTGACCTGTTTGGAGAGCTCCTTGGTCTTCATGGTGTTGCTTGCTTGGTGGTGCCCCTTGCTTAGTGGTGTTGCAGACTCTGGGGCCTTTCAGAACAGGTGTATAGATATTGAGATCATGTGACAGATCATGTGACACTTAGATTGCACACAGGTGGACTTTATTTAACTAATTATGTGACTTCTGAAGGTAATTGGTTGCACCAGATCTTATTTAGGGGCTTCATAGCAAAGGGGGTGAATACATATGCACACACCACTTTTCCATTATTTATTTTTTTAGCATTTTTTGAAACAAGCTATTCTTCTCATTTCACTTCACCAATTTGGCCTATTTTGTGTATGTCCATTACATGAAATCCAAATAAAAATCCATTTAAATTACAGGTCGTAATGTAGCAAAATAGGAAAAACGCCAAGGGGGATGAATACTTTTGCAAGACACTGTATAGGCTATAAAATATACATTTCTTCTCCTTACTATGCATGGGAAAAATTGGGCCTTTGACGAGATATTAGCAGAATATTTTTTTACCCTTTAACTGTCTCTTCTTGAAAAACATGATTACACCTTAAATTCATATTACTAACAACTCAATTTTGAACTATTTTTTACAACTTGATGTTTCATTTGGAAATAACAGCTCTGCCAGGCGACTGAGAAGACAAAAGAGTGTCATACCAGCAATGCCATATTAGAATGGCAATTTGCATAGCATTTTTACTAATCTCAACAATATTACAAAAATGACTTTAGGTCTTCTATAATGGCTTTTATAGGTAGGTACGCACTGTTAAATGAGGACTGATGTCAAATTGTAACCAATTATGGTAATTTTGTATGTCCAAACATGAATTGGTGTATAGTGCAATGTTACTATTATAAGCATTATTTTATAGGTAAACTTAAGTCAACAACAATTGATTAATTGACCCCATGGGACATGAAATGTGGTTTAACCAATTTATGTTGCCTAATATAGTGAGTTGTCAACAATTCAATTATATTTTTCACCAAAATAAGTATTTTTCATAAAAAATGAATTGACCCTATTTTTTGTCCAACATACTCTTTTCTGACATATCAACTGCCTGGTTGAGCAAATTATTAAAAAAATTATTGCTTTTTAGCCTTTTTGCATTTTAAGTATTTATCTTCATATTCCTACTCTTAAATGTCTTTACTAACAGGAATGGTGCAATATTCATCCCTCATCAACTAAATTCCTGCCTTTAATTCCATATCTTTGGTGACTGATTTTAAGTTTTCTTACAGCCCTCTGAGTGGGCAAAGAGTGCCACAACACAGTGCCACAACTGCAGCAACCCAAAAGGATACACATTATGTTAATTGTGGCAGGGCTGGGGGAGTTGACCAATCAAGTTCAAGTAAAGATTATTTTTATATCCACTTCTAAAACATGCGCTCTACCAGTCGGCTGAGAATAGGGTTAAAGGGTTAATACGACAAAAATTACAGGGTAGCCTGCTCTGCTGACACGGACAAACAGATCAATAAAAAAAACGAAGTTGTCTGATTGATATAATAGGCCTACGAGAAGGGGAGACACAAATAGCCTACCATATGACGTGCATCTAACCTGGAGGAGGAAATTATTGCCCAAAAACAAACATTCAAGTGTCACTGACCCAACAATGATAAAGAGTGAATATTCTCATTCACCGGATGGCCGATGCTCTCCAGAAAAATACGAGTCCAATTTAAGACCATGATTGTAATTTTGTCAAATCACCACCATAATAAGAGTTCAAAATGTCCAGAATTTCTGTGTTCATATTTCAGAAAAACATATGGATTCTTTAGACATTCAGAATAGTGGGGGGGAAAAAACAAGATCAACAACTAATGCTAGCCAGAGCAAGATGACCTAAAATCTAACAAAGGAACATTAGATAAACCCTCTCAAACTTTCTCAGCTAGTCGGGTGTCAAAATGTCACTGAAAAATGATGGAGAATTGTATCCTCGTCCTTCTGCAGCTTGCCTGCCAATGCATGCTTGTCCCAACCAAGCACCCAAGCTAACTGGCGGAAGTAGGCTAGCTTGCCAGCTAGCTACTTCCAGACACAAATGAGAGAACACCTCACTCTGACCATTTTACTCGCCGTAGCAGAGCTGGTTAGGCTGTTCTTGACTAACTATAACTTGTTTTGCCTCCGTTTACTGACACCAGTCATATTCTGCAGTTGTTGCGCGTTCGTAAATTCATTAGTTGTTCTGCGCTCTGGCACACTCAGATGAGAGTGCTCTGAAATCTAAGTAGATAGCCAGAGTGAATTTGCGAACGCAAGAGATATGCTAACTGCATAACAATCGTTTAAGTTCTTTCTAGCTAACCAAATGACACCTGCATCTCTAGCTGTGTATAGCCACCGAAAAACGATATGAGGGGAAACAGTCAGTCACTCACCCACTTCACCAATGGCATGACATGACATCCTCCTTGCTATCTAGCTAATGTTAGGCTCTGTGTTTTTAGCTTGCTACATAAATAGATACGCTAGCCTATTAGCCACCTTATGGCTGACTTGTGATCATTGCCCTTGCCAGTTTGATTGTATTGTTATTCCCAGCCTTAGTTACATTCGTCCGTTTTTGTCCAGAATATTGAGTCATTGAAACTGAAACAGTGCATCCCGAATGGAGGCAGCAAACAATGTACCAGGCCAGCTGGGATTTATAACCTGATAGCAATATTTTTGGGACTACCAAGAAATGTATTGGTGAATTATATTAATCATGAATTGAACTGTATCTATCTATTCTGCCAACAATGCCTTAGGGTACGTCATGGAACGTTGAGTCAAATTGAAACCTCTTATAAAGTTGGTTTTGTAGCATAAACTGGGAATTTGATATGTTTTCTTTATTTTATTATTATTTGGTGTACTTTGTACCCCTTTTTCGCCCCAATTTCATGATATCCAATTGGTAGTTACAGTCTTGTCTCATCGCTGCAACTCCCCTACGGACTCGGGAGAGGCGAAGGTCGAGAGCCTTGCGTCCCACGAAACAAGACCCTGCCAAGCTGCACTACTTCTTGACACACTGCTCGCTTAACCCGGAAGCCAGCCGCACCAATGTGTCGGAGGAAACACCGTACAGCTGCGACCGAAGTCAGCGTGCATGCGCCCGGCCCGCCACAAGGAGTCGCTAGAGCGCGATGGGACAAGGACATCCCAGCCGGCCAAACCCTCCCCTAACCTGGATGCTGGGCCAATTGTGCGCCGCCTCATGGGTCTCCCGGGCGCGGCTAGCTGCGACACATCCTGGGATCGTGAATTTGATATTTTTGACTGATATTATGATTGTCTGTTTCATATCTGCAAACTAGTTAAAACGTGAAATGTTTTTTTGCAATGGGAAGTAATAGTTGTACATTTCGATTGGGAACTGCTTAATGGTTGTGTTTTTGTATTCTTATGATTGGGACCTACTGGCTTATTATGTCCGAGTTTATGGACTGCTTATCCTTTAACATCATGCTGTGTGTGACTGCTGTCTTTCCATCGGCCCTAAGCAGTGGTGTAGTGGTGCCTGGAGATGTGGGTATACTCTAACTTTGCCCAAAATGTGAAAAATCCTACAAGTTTTTTTGTGTTCCTATAGATTTTTCAGATTCAGAACATTTGATGGTCTAAGTCCTCAACAATGCTTAAACCACGACAATCTGATTAGGTAGGCCTGTCAAGGCCTGGCTCCCCAGTGGTTGGGCCTGTGTCCACCCAGGCCCATCCATGTCTACGCCCTGATGCAAACAGCACATGATGACAATTGCACATCACAAATAACCTACTAACCAACACTTCGGACTAAACCTTTTCAATACCTGGTTTGCATACCCATTGTTGCCTTAGTTAGCGGTTACATTTCTGTGAGCTGCTCCATGCCAAAACCAGTTGAGAGCTGCACACTCTTGCTGCCAGCAGATGATATTACGCTGAAACTAGGCTGTGTGGCACACATGTGAATATATTTCACGTGCTTTGCGATTGTGTAGGCTACTTTGTGCATGATTTCTCTATTGTACTACATAATTGATAAGTCGTATACCTCCACTACACTACTTTGATACGCATCAGTAGGGATTAAGAAGTGAGTATACACAATGCCCACTGAAAAACAAAGTGGGTCTACAGTTACCTGCGTATAACCTCCGCTACACCACTGGCCCTAAAAAAACATGTCTATAATAGATAAGGCTGTTAAGATATTAATGTTTTAAGAAAGGAGTGTATATATTTGGCCTGGCAAAGCGGTTTTATGCGCTGCCTGAAG
Organism: Coregonus clupeaformis; assembly: GCF_020615455.1. Lineage (NCBI taxonomy): Eukaryota > Metazoa > Chordata > Actinopteri > Salmoniformes > Salmonidae > Coregonus > Coregonus clupeaformis. Next base: position 29,816,908 of record NC_059218.1, on the reverse strand, counting down.
TCTTTTGACTCCGCTGGTCTCAGGAAGAATTACAAGTCCTCACTGTCCGAGACCGAGTCAAGACCAAGTACAAATGTATCCGACACTGAGACAAGACCGTGACACTCAATATGTGGACTTCAAAATGTGGACCGAGACCGTCTCGAGTACTACAACACTGGTGTGAGGACTCATGCAGCTGAATTTTGAATATGTTGAAGTCTGAATTATTTTAATTATTTCTGTATAGACAGGAGTAGGCTAATTAGGCTATATAATTTTGCCAATTTAGTTCAATTTACATTAGGGGAAGCTTAGTTTATGGAGGGAGGTGCATGTATCCGTACCTGCCAGGCTGATCTGGGTATTTCTGTTTGCAGTAGGCCTCCAGAGAGGCGTAGACCTTCTCTCTCAAAGCCTCCACCTCACCTGGGTTTGACAAGCCTTTAGAGTCTGAGGAGAGACACACAGCACTGCATCAGACAACCAGTCACAACAGTCACAGGATATCAAATGTGGATTTATGCATGTCTGTACAAATACAGCTTTGTGTGTACATTCAAGCATGTGTGTTTATGTGTGTGTGTGTGTGTTAAATATAATATGCCTTTGTGTCTGTGGGTGTACATGTAGATGTGAGACAGGGAGTGCTAGTGCTAAACAGCAGTGGACAGGCTGGCTGCCCCTAAGCCTAAGACCTGCCTGCTGCCATCAGAAGGCTTTAACACTAATTAGATCAAATGACATGTGATCTACCCTACTGGTCTTTGTCTCATATACATATGCAGGTTAATTCTCCCCATTACACAGCCTGGATGAGGCAACACATATAGGCCATGTCTATGACCTTGTGTTTTCCACTCTGGCAAGAGGTTGGATAACCCTACATTCAGAGGCAATTTGCAGTAGAACTTGTTCTTTGCTTTGGCTATCTTACAAGAAACTTTTTTTTCCTTCAAACATTTTATTTTCATTTTCAATACATCACAGTCACCAACAACGACAACATAACATAACACTTCTGGGTCCGTATCCACAAAGCATCTCAGAAAAGGTCCTAGGAATCCTGTTAAAACCTGTTTTAAGACAACAACAAAAAACTCCCAGCTCAGAGTGGGTTTTAGGATGATGTTACACTGCCCAGACAAACTCTGATCTAGGAGTAAAGTCAACTCATACATTTTACATTGACATTTTAGTCATTTAGCAGACGCTCGTATCCAGAGCAACTTACAATTAGTGCATTCATCTTAAGATAGCTAGGTGAGACAACAACACATCACAATCATATCAAGTACATTTTCCCTCAACAAGGTATTTATCAGTAAAATCAGTGCTAGTAGCAAAAGACAGGGATTCTCAGCATTTACAACAAATGTTCTACCCCTAGACACTTTATGTATACGGGCCCTGATTCAACATTTAATACAACACATTTCTGGATCTGATTGGTTACCACTGAGCAAGTATTTGTTTTAAAGGAAACTGAAAAGGCCTGAATACAGCAATACTCTCATCTCAACGCGTGAAAGTTATTTAAGATACTCTTCAGAGGAAATTAAAGATGCATCATAAAAGTTTATCTCAGCTGGTAATCACGACAGTTTGAGGTACCGCACAAGAAAGATAGTGATGAAGCTCATTGGCATTGTTGCAAATGATGGGGAATAACCAATCGCGATGAGGCATCGCCAGGTGTGATTTCTATAGTACGCTTCAGACAACCACGGTTAATGTGACTGTAAATCAAATGTTGCATTGATAAAACGAATGATATAATTTTCATCTGACACGATCACTTTGCCTACTCTTAATTATTGCCTAATATGTTGGCATGCATAACCATATCTTTTTTTATTTCACCCCCTTTTACGATCTTGTCTCATCGCTGCAACTCCCCAACGGGTGGCAAAGGTTGAGTCACGCATCCTCTGAAACATGACCCGCCAAATCACGCTTCTTAACACCCGCCTGCTTAACCCGGAAGCCAGCCGCACCAATGTGTCAGAGGAAACACCGTCCAACTGACGACTGAGGTCAGCCTGCAGGCGCCCGGCCTACCACAAGGAGTCACTAGAGTGCGATGAGCCAAGTAAAGCCCCCCCCGGCCAAACCCTCCCCTAACCCGGACGATGCTGGGCCAACTGTGCGCCGCCCTATGGGACTCCTGATCACGGCCAGTTGTGATACAGCCTGGGATCGAACCCAGGTCTGTAGTGACGCCTCTAGCACGGCGATGCAGTGCCTTAGACCGCTGCGCCACTTGTGAGGCCCTGCATAACTTTTTTTTAACCAATGCTGATGGTTGTTAATAGAGGAACTTTAAAAAATATTACAGTTTTAACAACTCTAAAATGCTTTGGCATCAAGTCACTTGCCGATAATGTTGAACACAATTAAAGTTAACATAAGCCCTAGATGCCTTCAATTGCCCAATTCATAGGCATGTGTAGGCAACTTTTCTAATAACATAATGTTGCACTCCAAAGGGATAACTTGAAATAACATGATGTAGGTAATTAAATAACAGAAAGAAAAATGTGTTTATTTATTAGCCTAGTGGTTATAAGTATTTAGGCATATCATGTGAAATAGGCCTCACGTGAAATCATTGTCAAAAGCGCAAGAGATACTGTTGCATGTAGGTCTAGATTATTAATGGATTGATCATATTAAAACATGAATATCAAAACATTCTTTGAACAACTCGAAAGCAATTGCATGTGGCACAGGAACCATTGACTCGCTGCATTTTTCAATTATCAAGACACCTGCTTGTTAGGACAGCTTATGAGGTCTCCTAAACATCTGTCGATTAGGTGGGACTAAAGAGGCTTCATGCATAGCTTTTATTTTGACCTATAAGAGTAGGAGTAAAATGTCTCTATTCTCAGCATTTACAACAAATGTTCTACTCCTAGACACTTTATGTATACGGGCCCGGATTCAACATTTAATACAACACATTTCTGGATCTGATTGGTTACAACTGAGCAAGTATTTGTTTTAAAGGAAACTGAAAAGGCTTGAATACAGCAATACTCTCATCTCAGTGTGGGAAAGGACTCAGCCCCTCTGTATCCCAGCATTCCCCTGTTAGGCTATCTCTGTGAGATGCTCCTAATTAGGGGAAAGTAGGCTGTGAAGTGTTCCAGAGCCAGGGCTATAACAGAGTGACCCAGGAGCACAGAGGATCAGTCTGTCCTGGGAGAATGAGGCCCGGCGGCACGTTCCCACACTGCTCTTTGTCTCCGGGGCCACGGCACAGACTCGTTAAAGACAAGGAGCGCGTCTGGTGCCAGCTGGGCATGGCTGGCACGGGCACTCAGCATGGTAATTAAGTTAACCCTGGCTGTACCATAGAGCAGAGGGCTAGCAGAGGGCTAGCAGAGGGCAAGCAGAGGGCTAGCAGAGGGCTAGCAGAGGGCTAGCAGAGGGCTAGCAGAGGGCTAGCAGAGGGCTAGCAGAAGGTTGGAGGCTAGAGGCTGTCTGTGGGCACTGTGGGCAGAGTGTTGCGGGCCACATAACTGCCATGCCACTTACGTGGGTGGGAAAAACCACGTCAGGAACATGGGTCTGGTGGGTGATGGTGGTGTGTGTGTGTATCACTCAACCAATCAATCAAATGTATTTATAAAGCCCTTTTTACATCAGCAGATGTCACAAAGTGCTTATACAGAACCCAGCCTAAAACCCCAAAGAGTAAACAATGCAGATGTAGAAGCACGGTGGCTAGGAAAAACTACCTAGAAAGGCAGGAACCTAGGAAGAAACCTATAGAGGAACCAGGCTCTGAGGGGTGGCCAGTCCTCTTCTGGCTGTGCCGGGTAGAGATTATAAGAGTACTTGGCCACGTTCATAGATGACCAGCAGAGTCAAATAATAATCACTGTGGTTGTAGAAGGTGCAACAAGTCAGCACCTCAGAAGTAACTGTCAGTTGGCATGTCATAGCTGAGCATTCAGAGGTCGAGACAGCAGGTGCGGTAGAGAGGGAGAGAGAGAGAGAGAGGAGAGAGAGAGAGAGAGAGAGAGAGAGAGAGAGAGAGAGAGAGAGAGAGAGAGAGCGAGAGAGCGAGAGAGCGAGAGAGAGAGGGAGAGGGTCGAAAACAGCAGGTCCAGGACAAGGTAGCACGTCCAATGAACAGGTCAGGGTTCCATAGCCACAGGCAGAACAGTTGAAACTAGAGCAGCAGCACGACAAGGAGGGTGTATTATGGTCCTTGAGGGCCACACAGTATAATAGTGTACTGGTATCATGTGCAGTCATTGTTTGGGAGGTTAAAGTAGCAGGAACATATGTATTAAAGCAGAACCCTTTATTGTGTTATTATAATCTAATAATCTAATCTAAAAGGTTCTGGATGAAAGGAGTGGTAGGAGTGTATGTATGTGATACCTGGGTTGAAGAGGACGATGGCTCGAAGGCACCCCAGCTCTGTCTTGTCCATCTGCATGTCTCTCATCTTGGACACCAGCTCTGTGAGCACTCTGGATGGAGAGAGGGAGAGACACAGACAGGCTCTTAGAGATCTAACCATCAGTCAGCAACACCTCAGGAGGTCACCGTTCATTACACCCTCCCTTATCTACAGGTGAAACTCAATGGAAACTCAATACAAATCAATTGACAACACGGCCCCACTGCCCTGAAACACATGGGATGTTCAACCAGCTAGAAATCGTACAGCCCTGCCTACACCACGTAATTCAAGCTGCTTAGAACATGGCTGATAAAAGGAAATACATGAACGACATAGCGCAAACACAATCACAGACTGTAACCGAACACTGACATTCCCGGCGCCCGCGTGTGACATCACTAGGCAGGCAGCGTTTCGTTTTGGGAGTATGACGCGACCACTCAAACTCCTCACCCCTCTCTGACTCCGTCCCGCCTGCTCTCTTTCTCTCTCTCCCTCTCCCTCTGTCTCTCTTTCAAGTCAATTGCAACTCTTAGCTCATCCTAATTTAATTTGCCTGTTGGAACAATGAGAGTAAAAAAAGACTTGCGTGTTTAAGTTAACCTCCCTCTTCATTTGTATGGCGGAAAGGAGAGAAGAGAAGAGAAGAGAAGAGAAGAGAAGAGAAGAGAAGAGAAGAGAAGAGAAGAGAAGAGAAGAGAAGAGAAGAGAAGAGAAGAGAAGAGAAGAGAAGAGAAGAGAAGAGAAGAGAAGAGAAGAGAAGAGAAGAGAAGAGAAGAGAAGAGAAGAGAAGAGGAGCAGATAGAGCTTCATTATCAGTCATCTTAATGCTTCCCCAGTTAATGCAAAGATGTAATCCATCCATTAGAAGTAGTGAAATGGCAGTATGCTAATCACTGAGCACAGATTCCCAGCTGGGGATAGAGGGAGAGAGAGAGAGATGGAGAGAGAGAGAGAGTGTGGGGGGGGGGAGAAAGAGAGGGTGAGAGATAAGAGAGAAAGGGAGAAAGAGAGCAGAGGGAGAGAAAGATGGGAAAGAGAGAGAGAGAGAGTGACAGCTGTTGCCCTCAAAAGAACACTTCAGTTGGTGACTCAGCATGCCAGGGGACACAGGGTTTAGAGCATTGGCGCGCTTTACAATACAATGTGTTGGATTGATCTCACAGTGGATGGTCTTTTCAACTTCTGTGTACACTGAGAAAACATATCTTGATACTGTTCTTTTGTATTCATTCTTCTATAAAAATGTGACTTTAAAAAACAAACAATGCGACAATAGGCATAAAATGTGATTAATGGAAAAGAAGGTCAATATCAGCTTCGGAATAGGCACAGCCTGCCATGGGATTGCAGTCAAAAGAGTGGGATTTAATCAGGAATGCATACAAATAGATTCTTTAAAAATTTCTGTCTGAGCAGGTCTCCATCTCTCTGTGAGGTCCGTCACCTGTAGCCAAACATATTTAATGAATATCTGTTAATCAATAATAAGAGCAATCTCTGTTGTGCATCACTACCTCTTCTTCTGACAGAGCCTTTTCACTGTTATAGGTCAGGGTCTACTTTTTTCTTGCCCTAATTGTGGAAACTTTGCATAGCAACCAACAAAAATGTATTTCACAAAGCTGATTGTATCAAGCCAGTGCCAACAGGGTAATCTTGACTACCTGTCAAAAATGGCTCCCACTCCAGCACTGTGGGCACTGTTACGATGGACGTGTAGCCCTGTTGCTAGGAGGATCCCATCTTTCACCGCTATCGAACGATGTGAGAAGGATGCGATGAGGAGCTCATTCCACCCTGAGGGAAAAAAGAGAAGACAGAGAAGAAAGAATAAGAAGAGAGATAAAGAGTGAAAACCTAGTACAAAGTTCATCAAGTTGCATTCAACATTCAAACTAAATTGAGCTGACAACAAGGGAAGGGAATTCCAATTAATCAATTCTAGGCTGAATAGGCAAACCAGAAAGCTCTTTCATGCATAGGCTGTGGGCCATTAGCAGCCCATCTCAGACGTGCTTTCCAGAGAGACAAGTGTTTAACAGGGTGTACTGCGCCTGCCATCCCAATAAAGGCAACACACTTGATATACCAAGCGAGGGTAAGGCACGGAGAGCTCTGTGCTGTTTGAGTGACAAGGTTCCTTTAACTGTTCTGCCTAGCAACACTCTCCGCTTTTCCCCAGAGTTGAGTTGGGAATGAGAGGGGCTGGGATGCTTTCATCTGTGAGACAGCAGAACTAAAGTGGTTATTTATAGAAGACGTGAGCTGAGCGCTGAGTAGAAGAGAGAGGACCCTCTCAGCTAGCTCCAGAACAGCTCTTCGCAGAAGGTCTCACTCTCTCCATCACTATGGGTACCCAGAAGGAGAACGGTTAGAATGGGTAGGAGAGGGATAGAGAGATGGATGGAGGGATGGATGGGCTTCCTCAGGGTGAGTTTGGAAGTGAACTGTGTAATTTCTAAGTGATAATGCCCGAGAAGCCGGTGTTTAGAGGATATATTGGCACAGGTGCCAATGTATCCTCCAAACATTGGCTTCGAGGGCATTATCACTTTTATACAACGGGTTACCAACATATTCAAATAATGATTTACATATTTTTATTAAAAACGTTATTTTTATGAATTTATTTATACTATTTCATCCTTCCACAAGATATTGTCCTGACACAAATCTAGGGTTGCTACCCAAGCCGGCTGGTCGTTCATTCTATTGCCAGAGACGCAACCCAATCGTTCAGTCTTTTTGTTCTGCATCTATGGACGCGACCCAGTTGTTCGTTCTAAATGTTCCATTGCCATACTGGCTGGCAACGTTTTTACCCCTTGCTTGCTAGCTAGCCAACTATGGCTAACTTACAGTCACGTCAAACAGTGCAGCCAGAATAACAACGAAGTAGCTGCATTTGTTTAAGCTTTTTTCTAGTGACATTTATTTGGATACATCCGTAACAATGAGCTAATGATGCGTGATTTCACCTGGCATAGAACATGTGCTCTCTTGTCAGGACACTGTTGTTCGATAGCTAACCAAGAACACAGCTAACACAATCACTTCAAACTGAAGCTGGAAAGACTTCAAACTAGCTGCACTTCGTTTCGTTTTACCTGTTTTCTATTGATAGTTCTTTGTATAAATCCATAAAAATGATGCTGATTCATGATTTCGACTGGCTGAGAAACACTGCCTTCCTGTCTGTCTCATCCCGACTCCCGACACGTTCATTACTATGGGACAGCTGGAGATCGAATTTGAATATTGGAACAATGTTGCAAATGTCGGAGAGACAGACAGCAAGGTTTACACAAATCTCCGCTGTTGAAAACCAAATGATAGTCTAAAAGAAATGAGAGATAATGTCTAGATGCTTTTTTAGTGGAGATCAAGTTTATAAATTGCCTGGCTAGGCTGATGAGACAGTGGATTGCGCAGTCAGATGGAACAGAGTAAATAGGCATTTTAACGTCATAGATTTCGCCGGTGGTAACTTGTGGAATAGACAACGGCTGGAATGTGGGTTTAACCAATCAGCTTTCAGGATTAGACCCACCCGTTGTATAAGGAGCGACAAGAAATCAGCAAGGGCAACATATATGGAAAACACTTTAAACACCCTCACAAAGAATGATAGCATACATAAAGAATATGACAGATTATTCATTATATGAGATCTGCTGCTCTTGACTTCAGACAAATAGCCTACAAATAGCCTACAAATAGCCTACAAAGCCCATAATGCTGCAGTGACCTGCCCATGAGGATGCTGATGTGTTCTGATGAATGTTCATGACCTGGTTGTGTTGAACTCACCTGCTCGTAGGAGGATGACCTGGTCGTCCAGGGGCAGCTCAGAGAAGTGGGGGATCCTCTTGGCCCATTCCACTAGTGTAAAGAGCTGCTTGTCGGCTGCTTGGCAGATGTTAGTCACCGGGTCGTTGGGCTAGAGAGAGACACATGGGAAGGCTTGCTGTCAGAAATACATTTAGCAAAGACTGAAAGATACTTAAGTGATAATGCCTGAAAAGCCAGTGTTTGGATGATATATTGGCACGGATGTTGCAAACCGTGCCAAGATATCCTCCAAACACCGGCTTCAAGGGCATTATCACTTTTATACAACGGGTTACCAACATATTCAAATAATGATTTACATATTTTCATAAAAAATGCTATTTTGATTAATTTATTCATACTATTTCATCCTTCCACAAGATATAGTCCCGACACAAATCTAGGGTTGCTACCCAAGCTGGCTAGTCGTTCATTCTATCGGTTCGGTTGCCAGAGACGCGACCCAGTCGTTAACTCTTTTTGTTCTGTAACTATGGAAACGAGCCAGTCGTTCGTTCTAAATGTTCTATTGCCATACTGGCTGGCAACGTTCTTATCCATTGCTTGCTAGCTAGCCAACTACGGCTAACTTACAGTGATGTCAAACAGTGCAGCCAGAATAACAACAAAGTATCTCCATTTGAATTTGTTTAAGCTGTTTTCTAGTGACATTTATTTGGATACATCCATAACAATGAGCTAATGATGCGCGATTTCACCTGGCATAGAAAATGTGCTCTCTCGTCAGGACACTGTTGTTCAGAGGAGCTAGCCAACAACACAGCTAACACAATAACTTCAAACTGAAGCTGGAAAGACTGCAAACTAGCTGCACTTCGTTTTGTTTAACCTGTTTTCTATTGATAGTTATTTGTGTATAAATCCATAAAAATGATGCTGATTCATGATTTCGACTAGCTGAGAAAAGCTGCCTGCCTGTCTGTCTCATCCCGACTTCCGACACGTTCATTATTATTGGACAGCTGGAGATTGAATTTGAATATTGAAACAATGTTGCAAATGTTGGAGAGACAGACAGCAAGGTTTACACAAATCTCTGCTGTTGAAAACTAAATGTTAGTCTAAAAGAAATGTGAGATAGATGCTTTTTACAGTGGAGATCAAGTTTATAAATTGCCTGGCTAGATTGCGCAGTGGATTGCGCAGTCAGATGGAACAGAGTAAATAGGCATTTTAACTTCATAGATTTAGCCAGTGGTAACTTGTGGAATAGACACCGGCTGGAATGCGGTTTTAACCAATCAGCATTCAGGATTAGACCCAACCTTTGTATAAATTGCGACGTGTGTGGTTGAGTGTGTATTATGCGAACACACTGTGTGCATGTGCATTCTTGCTGCATACAGTGTGTGTATGTTTTGGCTGTGGCAGTTGAGTGTCATGTGGAGCTGTCCTCTCCAGTGGATAAAGCTGTCCAGTCACAGCAGTGCACCACCGGGTGAGAGAGGAGCACAGGGCCTGATCCACTGAGCTAAGACCCCCCACACACACATCCCTGCCTTGTGAATGATCACCTCTGAGGAGGAGCGAGCAGGAAGGCAAAACAAACAATGATTCTGTCCCAGTCGGAGGAGGAAATACCTGCAGAGAAGTTTCAGTAAAAAATCACTCTCTCCAAGCAAGCAATTCCTTTGGAACACTTCTAACTACAGAAGGCCATTTGGAGTGTTCAGACAGAGAGCAAACAAATGTTGAACTGACACAGAGTTAAGGAACAAGTGTTTGGGCATTCAAGTGTGAATTCATTTCATGAGTGAGAGTGCGAGAATGGGTCTTAAAAGGGCAATTCCACCACTTTTCAACCGTACTACCTTACTCACTATCTCCAGCACAATAGCAGAGTCTACGGCGCATTTCTATGTTTTGTAGAAAAAGAAATAAAGCTGCATGTTTTGAAAATCACTGTTTTTTTGCTTTTAATCCTAGCCTGTGATGTCACAGAAAAGTATTTTTTAGGACCTTTCTTCTTATCATTTTAACCACAAATCATAGAAATGCAGCGTTTTCACATATGTAGACACTGATTTGGTGCTGGATATAATGAATATGAGGTTGAAAAGTGGCGGAATTGCCCTTTAAGAAATAGTTTTCAAGAAAGCTAAACAAGTTACAGTCTCTGGAATTCTATGGACTAGTGAGATTATATGCTCACTCACCACCTGGTTTATATTCTTGACTCAGACAGAGTAAAGTCTGGATGAAAAAGGTAAAAATGTAAAGTATATGGTCAAAGGCTGAAAAGGTTGCATCTCATGATCAAGAGAGTGGACAACATGAAAAAGAGAGACCTGAAAGATGAACTGAGAGAGAGAGAGAGAGAGAGAGAGAGAGAGAGAGAGAGAGAGAGAGAGAGAGAGAGAGAGAGATAGAGTGTAGGATGAAATACAGATGTGAATTGGACAAGGGCAAAGAAAGTTTTCGAAGCCATCAAACTGGAGGCCTCACTGGAGGCCTCACTCAACCTAGGAGGAAACTGTGGGCAGTGAAGGAGGCAACCACTTCTAATGTATAAACATATCCAGTGGAGAGAGAAAATAGGGCCTCATCAATGTTATCAATAACAAAAACGTATCTTGTCTCGTTCCCCAACTTCTCTCTCTCCCCAAATCCCACAGATCAATGCTGAAAGTTCGGAAGATCTCAACTACAACTGTAGCTCTCTGGAGAAGATTAGTGTAAGATGAGAAAAATTCATTGCACCTCCTCTTCTTTCCATTCTTCCTCTACTTCTATCGCTCAGGCCTAAGACTACCCACTCCATCCCCCCTTCTTCCTTCCTCCCTCCCTATAGTGTGAAACTCTCACTGACAGCCAAGAATCAGAGACGACCGTTTGAAATATGAAACAGTATGAAACAGTTAACCAGACACAAAGCCAGGACTGTTTTGAAAACTGAAAGTAGTTTTAATTTGGGAGAAGAAAAAAAAGTATCTTATAAATATTTAAGCATCTGATCTCTGTGGGAGTCGTTGTGGACCGCAGGGCTCAGAGCGACAGTTTTTCCGCCTGTATTTCTCCTTCAAACACATAAACAGATCCGCTAATTCATTCCAAAGGCAGCCGCAGCCCAAACAAAAAAATAAAAGGGGCTGTATCTTGTGTCTCTGCCGAGGCCTCTCAAAAGAATACAACTCCCAGAGTTCTCGTTAAACACGGTGAAGGCTCATGAATATTGCATGGCTCTCTTAGCCGTGTTTACACTGACCTCGTTTCTCACTGTATACACCATGAAGATGACAGGAGAGAACAGAGACCACACTCCTGCCATGATCACATATTACCTTACTGTAAGGTGGGTGGGAAGACACCAGTCAGAGGATGTTAGGGGGAGTCACAGTGGAAGAGAACACAATGCCTTCCGAGGTCTGGGAGAATAAAAATGACATGAACCTAGAAGTTCTATATTCTGTGCACATGTGGAACAGGGCCCAGATTCACAAAACACTTCTTACGCAAAAACGTAAGAAGCTTCTTAAGAACAAAATTAAGAAGTTCAAAAGATAGTTTGTAAGTGCAATTCCTCAAACATTTCTTAAGAATTCATGATTTTCTTACGAACTTATCAAATATCTTCTTACGAACTTCTTAACTATCTTCTTAAGATGATTGTCGCTAGGCAACCGAGCTAGCTAGCTAGCTATCTAGCTAGCAAGGACAATCATGTTAGTATATTTCTTACTGAGATTACTGGTCACTTTTTTTTATTGGATTTAAAACAATCAATACTGAAACTTTCAGATTAAGTTTGTGAGTGAATTAACATGTTAAATTGGTTTCATTAGCTTATTTTCTCTCTGCCTTGAGTTTAGCTATCTGTAATTAAGAACATTGTCACGGATTCTGCCGAGGCTGCTCCTCCTCCTTGTTCGGGCAGGCTTCGGCGTTCGTCGTCCCCGGAGTACTAGCTGCCACCGTTGAATGTTTCTATGTTTGATTGCTTTTGTCTGTCTATTACACCTGTGTCCGTTTGTGTCTGATTACGTGTTCTATAAGTTGCCTGTTTTGTATTGGTTAGGTTGTGTGTTGTTTTTTGCCTGTCCGTAGTGCTGCGTGTTTTCTCTGTCTGTTGTTTTATTGTTTACGCACAGTTTGCGTAATTGCTCGCCTCTGTTTTGTTTGAGGCCGTTCATTGTATCTTTACCTTGTGTTCTCACAAGTAAACTTTTTTGGGTTATCGGTTGTCCGCGTCTGGTGTGAAGATAGAGGTTGACCGTGTGTCGGCCGTGCGTAATTGGCAAACCCCAACCACTGTAAAAGAGGTGCAGCAGTTTTTGGGTTTTGCTAATTACTACCGGAGGTTTATCCGGGGCTTTGGACAGGTTGCAGCTCCCATTACGTCCCTGCTAAAGGGGGGTCCGGTTCATTTGCAGTGGTCAGCTGAGGCGGACAGGGCATTTGTCAAACTGAAGAACTTGTTCACCTCGGCTCCGGTGCTGGCGCATCCGGATCCCTCTTTACCATTCCAAGTAGAGGTAGACGCGTCCGAGGCCGGTATTGGGGCAGTCCTGTCGCAACGGTCCGGCACGCCACCTAAGCTCCGCTCCTGTGCGTTCTATTCTAAGAAGCTCAGCTCGGCGGAGCGTAATTATGACGTAGGGGACAGGGAGCTGTTAGCTGTAGTCCAGGCCCTAAAGGTGTGGAGGCATTGGCTTGAGGGGGCTCAACACCCTTTCCTCATTCTGACTGACCACCGTAACCTGGAGTACATCCGGGCAGCTAGGAGATTGAACCCTTGTCAGGCTAGGTGGAACATGTTCCTGACCCGGTTTGTTTTTAAGATCACATACATCCCAGGGTCCCAGAACGGTAAGGCAGACGCCCTGTCCCGGCGGTATGACACAGAGGAGAGGTCCATTGAGCCTACTCCCATTCTGCCGGAGTCTTGTCTGGTGGCTCCGGTGGTGTGGGAGGTCGATGCGGAGATCGAGCGGGCACTGCGTACCGACCCTACTCCCCCCGAGTGTCCTGTGGGGCGGACGTACATTCCGCTCGAGGTTCGTGACCGACTTATTTATTGGGCTCATACATCACCCTCCTCTGGACATCCAGGTATTGGCCGGACAGTGCACTGCCTTAGCGTGAAATACTGGTGGCCAATGTTAGCTAAGGATGTGAGGGTTTATGTCTCCTCCTGCTCGGTATGCGCCCAGTGTAAGGTGCCTAGACATTTGCCCAGGGGAAAGTTACATCCCCTGCCCGTTCCACAACGACCATGGTCCCACCTCTCGGTGGATTTTGTGACCGACCTTCCCCCCTCCCAGGGGAATACCACCATTTTGGTCGTTGTGGATCGGTTTTCCAAGGCCTGTCGTCTCCTCCCAATGCCGGGTCTCCCTACTGCCCTACAGACCGCTGAGGCCCTATTTACCCACGTGTTCCGGCACTATGGGGTCCCCGAGGATATTGTGTCTGACCGAGGTCCCCAGTTCACCTCCAGAGTCTGGGGGGCATTCATGGAACGCTTGGGGGTCTCGGTGAGCCTTACCTCGGGGTACCACCCAGAGAGCAATGGGCAGGTTGAACGAGTCAACCAGGATGTGGGTAGGTTTCTGAGGTCCTATTGCCAGGGCCGGCCGGAGGAGTGGTCTAGGTATATCCCCTGGGCAGAGATGGCCCAGAACTCTCTCCGCCACTCCTCCACCAATTTAACACCTTTCCAGTGTGTTTTAGGGTATCAGCCGGTCCTGGCACCATGGCACGAGAGCCAGATTGAGGCCCCTGCGGTGGATGAGTGGATTCGGTGCTCGGAGGAGACGTGGGACGCTGCCCATGTCCATCTGCAGCGGGCCATCAGTCGACAAAAGGCGAGCGCCGATCGCCACCGCAGTGAGGGACCGGTATACGCACCAGGAGATCGAGTCTGGCTCTCGACTCGAAACCTGCCCCTCCGCCTGCCCTGCCGGAAGCTGGGTCGGCGGTTTGTGGGGCCCTTTAAAGTCCTGAGAAGGTTGAACGAGGTGTGTTACAGGTTACAACTGCCTATTGATTACAAGAATATTAACCCCTCGTTCCATGTGTCTCTTCTCAGGCCGGTGGTATCTGGCCCACTCCAAGAAGATGAGATAGGAGAGACCCCTCCGCCCCCTTTGGACATCGAGGGGGCCCCGGCGTACAGGGTCCGGACCATCTTGGACTCGAGGCGCCGGATGAGTGGTCTCCAGTATCTCGTGGAGTGGGAGGGGTACGGTCCGGAGGAACGGTGCTGGGTGCCTAGGAGGGACATCCTAGATCCTCCTGACTGAGTTCCACCGTGGGCATCCCACGCGCCCGGGTCCGCGTCCTCCTGGCCGTCCCCGAGGCCGGGGTCGGCGCACGGCTGGAGCCGCGCGTCAAGGGGGGGGTACTGTCACGGATTCTGCCGAGGCTGCTCCTCCTCCTTGTTCGGGCAGGCTTCGGCGTTCGTCGTCCCCGGAGTACTAGCTGCCACCGTTGAATGTTTCTATGTTTGATTGCTTTTGTCTGTCTATTACACCTGTGTCCGTTTGTGTCTGATTACGTGTTCTATAAGTTGCCTGTTTTGTATTGGTTAGGTTGTGTGTTGTTTTTTGCCTGTCCGTAGTGCTGCGTGTTTTCTCTGTTTGTTGTTTTATTGTTTACGCACAGTTTGCGTAATTGCTCGCCTCTGTTTTGTTTGAGGCCGTTCATTGTATCTTTGCCTTGTGTTCTCACAAGTAAACTTTGTTGGACTAAGCTTCGGTGTCCTGCGGCTGACTCCCACACCACATTCACCTCAGCCTTGACAAACATTTCCAAGAAGAATCAATAACTTTATTTTCAAGAATGTAATTTCTTCTTAACTATTTTCTTACGATGAAATATAGGAAGAAGCTTAAGAACATTTTCAAGAACTTTATTGAGGAATAGCAACTTTTCATAAATGTATTTTTAAGTATAAAGTTAAGGAAAAAATGGTACTGTAAGGAAAAAATGGTACTGTAAGGCCAAGAGGGACCACCGTGACCTTACAGTACCCCTAGCTGTCTGTGAGATAAACTATTTTACATTCCTTCTCTGTGAACATCCTTCACTCTGGAGGATAGGGGGCCAGCTGATCATTTTCTGAAAGAGACGTAACCCTCCCCTGAGGAGAGACATAACCCTCCCCTGAGGAAGCGATAGAGAAGAGCGATAGTGGCAGGGGAAAGGGAGTGAGAGCGTTTGGGCTTATGAGAGACGTTTTGAGGACACCTCTTAATGCTTGCCGCAAACATTAGTGTTTTTTGTTCCAGACTGAATTGAAGGCTTTGGTGTGCATTATTCACAGCCAATATCCATCCCAGCCTATCCTCTCATAGAAATGCCTGGCTTGCATACCATCCTATGAAATGTGTATCACTTGTGGAGGGGAGAGATGAGAGACTGGCTTTTACGTTTTTCATATTCTGCTTAAACCACACTACAGTTGCGTGACAACAAAGAGAAATGTGGTAGTTAATAGATGATTTGTCCATAATCCAAATTTCCAACAAAATTGTGAGTTGAGAGTAAAGTCCTCATGATGGGTTCTTTGTTGAAGAAGAGTATTGAGAGTATCCTCAACCAAGTACCCTCTAAATAACATTAGCGCGCCTCTCTGTTTGGACAGACACAGGAGCGAGAGAGACAAATAGAGAGACAAAGAATTATACAACTTGACAGATTGAAGCAGCACACGAGGTTGGATAACACACACAGACAGAACGAGAAAAATGCATAGAGAAAGAGAGAGGGATAGAGAGAAAGAGCCAGACAGAGGAAGGAAAAAATCCCCAGAACGGCAGAATGATAGCATGTTACCCCCCTCTTCCCCATCCCTCCGTCCTTGAAGAGAAGGCCCTGGCCTGTCTGACTGGAGGCATGTTACTAACGCCTGTTTAACTCCTGTTCTAGGTCACCATGAGATAAACACACTTTATTCAGCTTGGCCAAACCCCGGTCATTAGACAGTGGCAGTCCCCATTCATGGTGTGCATTCACGGACCCTGGCCCTGGGATTCACTAACACACGGGTTAGTGGCTCCTAAATGAGGGCCTCCCAGACCAGAGGGGATCCTAATCACTGGGACTGCCTGCCAAGGGGACACCGCATGGGGACACATTCCAACACTGACTGTGCCTCTCTACCCTTGTTTAATCGACTCCTACGTTTTCATATGATTATGATGATCGTTTTCAGTATCAATTGAAATATCAGTAGAAGGTGAACTAGGTGGTTTCTCAGCAGTTGTCCTTAGCTAGGGCAAACTAGATGAATAAACATTTCACATATTACCCAATCTACATGGCCTACTGAACTACAACTCCCCATTACAATCATTACCTTAAATCATAGCAAGAAATAAACTAAAACCTAAAAGTCTGGATCCACTAGAAATTACCAAACATTACTTGAAAACGACCAAGACAACTGACAAACATAAATCAATTCCTGCAATGTATTTATCTGCCTTTATCAAAGCTAGACTTCTAGAAATGCTCAATTTCCTCCTCCATCTGCTGCGGGGGCGCCCCCTGTTGGTGTCAGAGCCCCAGCGGTGAGACGTACAGCGGAGCGGAGCACAGTAGTTACGGCAAGGCGAAGCCCAGACAGACACACACACACACACACAGAGTGCTTTAGTGTGTCAGAGAGCTGCCAGCCACTCCCCTGTGGCACCCCCCCTCCCCTCCCCTCTCCTTTACCCCTGTCCTCCCTAATGTCAACGATCAAGTACATTTCCATCTGCCCCAAAACACCTCCCATTTACTCACATAACAGCCTTCAGAGTTCTACCTTCACTTCACAGGACATTTCCCCCCCAGAACAGACAAGTCCCAGAAGAAGCACTCACTCTCTCCCTCCCTCCTTCCTCTGTCCCTCTCTCCCTCCTTCCCTCTCCTGCACAACTGCTCTGCGTCTGTTGTTCCGGTAGGATTCCTGAGAAACCCAGAGGTTGGGGAGATGCTGTCGGTAACACCTTCCTTAGATTAGACGATCAAATCACATACAACTGGTGTAGACTTTACCGTGAAATGCTTGCCTTACGAGGCCTTCCCAACAATGCAGAGTTTAAAAATAAAAATAGTAACACAAGAGGAATAAAATAAAATACACAAGAATGGAGTTACATAAAGGGAGTACCAGTACCAGAGCAATGTGCAGAGGTACGAGGTATTTGAGGTAGATACAGTGCATTTGGAAAGTATTCAGACCCCTTGACTTTTTCCACATTATGTTACGTTACAGCCTTATTCTAAAATGGATTAAATACATTTTTTCCCTCATCAATGTACACACAATAATCCATAATGACAAAGCGAAAACAGGTTTTTAGAAATTGTGTAGATTGATGAGGATTTTTATTGATTTAATCAATTTTAGAATAAGGCTGTAACATAACAAAATGTGGAAAAAGTCAAGGGGTCTGAATACTTTCCGAATGCACTGAATATGTGTGTGTAAACGGCTCCTGCTCTCCAGGACAGAGTACATGGTGAACAGTACACACAGTGTAGTGACTCACCGAGTTCGATGGCATGCCCAGGTTGGTCTCGATGTAGGTCTCTGTCTTGGGTTCCACAGCAAGCTCGGCCTCCAGGATCTTCTCCACGGGCATGTCCTCGTTGACGCTGCTGGTGGACTCCACCTCGTTCTCACTGCGCTCTTTGGCCCGCTGGCGCTCCTCCTGGACGGCTGCGTGTAACAAAACTGGTTCCGGTCACTACTGCTGCTGCGGTGTTGTCAAGTGTGTGCGGTGTTTGTGTGTGTGTGTGTTTGTGTGTGTTTGTGTGGATGTGTGTGTGTGTGTGTGTGTGTGTGTGTGTGTGTGTGTGTGTGTGTGTGTGTGTGTGTGTGTGTGTGTGTGTGTGTGTGTG